>NW_027478642.1:300000-440583 GCF_051014685.1 Ptiloglossa arizonensis | reverse complement strand
GCAACAGAAATTTTGCGGATTGATCAATCCGTTCGCGGGATATGGCAGTTGGGAGATAAGAAACGCTTTAGAAACTCAAAATTTTCGCAGTTCTGATGCTCGGAACGAATAACTAGAACGGCCCAGGGGAAAAGTGCGCATACCGTTGTAATCGGGCGAGTTTCTACTTTCAAATGCAACAGAAATTTTGCGGATTGGTCAATCCGTTCGCGAGATATGGCAGTTTGGAGGTAAGAAACGCTTGAGAAACTCAAAATTTTCGCAGTTCTGATGCTCGAAACGAATAACTAGAACGGCCTAGGGGAAAACTACACCTACCGTTGTAATCGGGCGAGTTTCTACTTTCAGATGCAACAGAAATTTTGCGGACTGGTCAATCCGTTCGCTCGATATGGCAGTTTGGAGGTAAGAAACGCTCGAGAAACTCAAAATTTTCGCAGTTCTGATGCTCGAAACGAATAACTGGAACGGCCTAGGGGAAAAGTGCGCATACCGTTGTAATCGGGCGAGTATATACTTTCAAATGCAACAGAAATTTTGCGGATTGGTCAATCCGTTCGCGAGATATGGCAGTTTGGAGGTAAGAAACCTTGAGAAACTCAAAATTTTCGCAGTTCTGATGCTCGAAACGAATAACTGGAACGGTCTAGGGGAAAACTACACATACCGTTGTAATCAGGCGAGTTTCTACTTTCAGATGCAACAGAAATTTTGCGTATTGGTCAATCCGTTCGCGAGATGTGGCAGTTTGGAGGTAAGAAACGCTTGAGAAACTCAAAATTTTCGCAGTTCTGATGCTCGAAACGAATAACTAGAACGGCCTAGGGGAAAACTACACCTACCGTTGTAATCGGGCGAGTTTCTACTTTCAGATGCAACAGAAATTTTGCGGATTGGTCAATCCGTTCGCTCGATATGGCAGTTTGGAGGTAAGAAACGCTCGAGAAACTCAAAATTTTCGCAGTTCTGATGCTCGAAACGAATAACTGGAACGGCCTAGGGGAAAACTACACATACCCTTGTAATCGGGCGTGTCTCTACTTTCCGATGCAACAGAAATTTTGCGGATTGATCAATCCGTTCGCGAGATATGGCAGTTTGGAGGTAAGAAACGCTTGAGAAACTCAAAATTTTCGCAGTTCTGATGCTCGAAACGAATAACTGGAACGGCCTAAGGGAAAACTACACATACCCTTGTAATCGGGCGAGTCTCTACTTTCCGATGCAACAGAAATTTTGCGGATTGATCAATCCGTTCCCGAGATATGGCAGTTTGGAGGTAAGAAACGCTTGAGAAACTCAAAATTTTCGCAGTTCTGATGCTCGAAACGAATAACTGGAACGGCCTAGGGGAAAACTACACATACCGTTGTAATCTGGCGAGTTTCTACTTTCAGATGCAACAGAAATTTTGCGGATTGATCAATCCGTTCGCGGGATATGGCAGTTGGGAGATAAGAAACGCTTTAGAAACTCAAAATTTTCGCAGTTCTGATGCTCGGAACGAATAAGTAGAACGGCCCAGGGGAAAAGTGCGCATACCGTTGTAATCGGGCGTGTTTCTACTTTCAAATGCAACAGAAATTTTGCGGATTGGTCAATCCGTTCGCGAGATATGGCAGTTTGGAGGTAAGAAACGCTTGAGAAACTCAAAATTTTCGCAGTTCTGATGCTCGAAACGAATAACTAGAACGGCCTAGGGGAATACTACACCTACCGTTGTAATCGGGCGAGTTTCTACTTTCAGATGCAACAGAAATTTTGCGGATTGGTCAATCCGTTCGCTCGATATGGCAGTTTGGAGGTAAGAAACGCTCGAGAAACTCAAAATTTTCGCAGTTCTGATGCTCGAAACGAATAACTGGAACGGCCTAGGGGAAAACTACACCTACCGTTGTAATCGGGCGAGTTTCTACTTTCAGATGCAACAGAAATTTTGCGGATTGGTCAATCCGTTCGCTCGATATGGCAGTTTGGAGGTAAGAAACGCTCGAGAAACTCAAAATTTTCGCAGTTCTGATGCTCGAAACGAATAACTGGAACGGCCTAGGGGAAAACTACACATACCCTTGTAATCGGGCGAGTCTCTACTTTCCGATGCAACAGAAATTTTGCGGATTGATCAATCCGTTCGCGGGATATGGCAGTTGGGAGATAAGAAACGCTTTAGAAACTCAAAATTTTCGCAGTTCTGATGCTCGGAACGAATAACTAGAACGGCCCAGGGGAAAAGTGCGCATACCGTTGTAATCGGGCGAGTTTCTACTTTCAAATGCAACAGAAATTTTGCGGATTGGTCAATCCGTTCGCGAGATATGGCAGTTTGGAGGTAAGAAACGCTTGAGAAACTCAAAATTTTCGCAGTTCTGATGCTCGAAACGAATAACTAGAACGGCCTAGGGGAAAACTACACCTACCGTTGTAATCGGGCGAGTTTCTACTTTCAGATGCAACAGAAATTTTGCGGACTGGTCAATCCGTTCGCTCGATATGGCAGTTTGGAGGTAAGAAACGCTCGAGAAACTCAAAATTTTCGCAGTTCTGATGCTCGAAACGAATAACTGGAACGGCCTAGGGGAAAACTACACATACCGTTGTAATCGGGCGAGTTTCTACTTTCAGATGCAACAGCAATTTTGCGGATTGGTCGATCCGTTAGCGAGATGTGGCAGTTTGGAAGTAAGAAACGCTTGAGAAACTCAAAATTTTCGCAGTTCTGATGCTCGAAACGAATAACTAGAACGGCCTAGGGGAAAACTACACCTACCGTTGTAATCGGGCGAGTTTCTACTTTCAGATGCAACAGAAATTTTGCGGATTGGTCAATCCGTTCGCTCGATATGGCAGTTTGGAGGTAAGAAACGCTCGAGAAAATCAAAATTTTCGCAGTTCTGATGCTCGAAACGAATAACTAGAACGGCCTAGGGGAAAAGTGCGCATACCGTTGTAATCGGGCGGGTTTCTACTTTCAGATGCAACAGAAATTTTGCGGATCGGTCAATCCGTTCGCGAGATATTGCAGTTTGGATGTAAGAAACGCTTGAGAAACTCAAAATTTTCGCAGTTCTGATGCTCGAAACGAATAACTGGAACGGCCTAGGGGAAAACTACACATACCCTTGTAATCGGGCGAGTCTCTACTTTCCGATGCAACAGAAATTTTGCGGATTGATCAATCCGCTCGCGAGATATGGCAGTTTGGAGGTAAGAAACGCTTGAGAAACTCAAAATTTTCGCAGTTCTGATGCTCGAAACGAATAACTGGAACGGCCTAGGGGAAAACTACACGTACCGTTGTAATCTGGCGAGTTTCTACTTTCAGATGCAACAGAAATTTTGCGGATTGATCAATCCGTTCGCGGGATATGGCAGTTGGGAGATAAGAAACGCTTTAGAAACTCAAAATTTTCGCAGTTCTGATGCTCGAAACGAATAACTAGAACGGCCCAGGGGAAAAGTGCGCATACCGTTGTAATCGGGCGAGTTTCTACTTTCAAATGCAACAGAAATTTTGAGGATTGGTCAATCCGTTCGCGAGATATGGCAGTTTGGAGGTAAGAAACGCTTGAGAAACTCAAAATTTTCGCAGTTCTGATGCTCGAAACGAATAACTAGAACGGCCTAGGGGAATACTACACCTACCGTTGTAATCGGGCGAGTTTCTACTTTCAGATGCAACAGAAATTTTGCGGATTGGTCAATCCGTTCGCTCGATATGGCAGTTTGGAGGTAAGAAACGCTCGAGAAACTCAAAATTTTCGCAGTTCTGATGCTCGAAACGAATAACTGGAACGGCCTAGGGGAAAACTACACCTACCGTTGTAATCGGGCGAGTTTCTACTTTCAGATGCAACAGAAATTTTGCGGATTGGTCAATCCGTTCGCTCGATATGGCAGTTTGGAGGTAAGAAACGCTCGAGAAACTCAAAATTTTCGCAGTTCTGATGCTCGAAACGAATAACTGGAACGGCCTAGGGGAAAACTACACATACCCTTGTAATCGGGCGAGTCTCTACTTTCCGATGCAACAGAAATTTTGCGGATTGATCAATCCGTTCGCGAGATATGGCAGTTTGGAGGTAAGAAACGCTTGAGAAACTCATAATTTTCGCAGTTCTGATGCTCGAAACGAATAACTGGAACGGCCTAGGGGAAAACTACACATACCGTTGTAATCTGGCGAGTTTCTACTTTCAGATGCAACAGAAATTTTGCGGATTGATCAATCCGTTCGCGGGATATGGCAGTTGGGAGATAAGAAACGCTTTAGAAACTCAAAATTTTCGCAGTTCTGATGCTCGGAACGAATAACTAGAACGGACCAGGGGAAAAGTGCGCATACCGTTGTAATCGGGCGAGTTTCTACTTTCAAATGCAACAGAAATTTTGCGGATTGGTCAATCCGTTCGCGAGATATGGCAGTTTGGAGGTAAGAAACGCTTGAGAAACTCAAAATTTTCGCAGTTCTGATGCTCGAAACGAATAACTAGAACGGCCTAGGGGAAAACTACACCTACCGTTGTAATCGGGCGAGTTTCTACTTTCAGATGCAACAGAAATTTTGCGGATTGGTCAATCCGTTCGCTCGATATGGCAGTTTGGAGGTAAGAAACGCTCGAGAAACTCAAAATTTTCGCAGTTCTGATGCTCGAAACGAATAACTGGAACGGCCTAGGGGAAAACTACACATACCGTTGTAATCGGGCGAGTTTCTACTTTCAGATGCAACAGCAATTTTGCGGATTGGTCGATCCGTTAGCGAGATGTGGCAGTTTGGAAGTAAGAAACGCTTGAGAAACTCAAAATTTTCGCAGTTCTGATGCTCGAAACGAATAACTAGAACGGCCTAGGGGAAAACTACACATACCGTTGTAATCGGGCGAGTTTCTACTTTCAGATGCAACAGAAATTTTGCGGATTGGTCAATCCGTTCGCTCGATATGGCAGTTTGGAGGTAAGAAACGCTCGAGAAACTCAAAATTTTCGCAGTTCTGATGCTCGAAACGAATAACTAGAACGGCCTAGGGGAAAAGTGCGCATACCGTTGTAATCGGGCGGGTTTCTACTTTCAGATGCAACAGAAATTTTGCGGATCGGTCAATCCGTTCGCGAGATATGGCAGTTTGGAGTTAAGAAACGCTCGAGAAACTCAAAATTTTCGCCGTTCTGATGCTCGAAACGAATAACTGGAACGGCCTAGGGGAAAACTACACATACACTTGTAATCGGGCGAGTCGCTACTTTCCGATGCAACAGAAATTTTGCGGATTGATCAATCCGTTCGCGAGATATGGCAGTTTGGAGGTAAGAAACGCTTGAGAAACTCAAAATTTTCGCAGTTCTGATGCTCGAAACGAATAACTGGAACGGCCTAGGGGAAAACTACACATACCGTTGTAATCGGGCGAGTTTCTACTTTCAGATGCAACAGCAATTTTGCGGATTGGTCGATCCGTTAGCGAGATGTGGCAGTTTGGAAGTAAGAAACGCTTGAGAAACTCAAAATTTTCGCAGTTCTGATGCTCGAAACGAATAACTAGAACGGCCTAGGGGAAAAGTGCGCATACCGTTGTAATCTGGCGAGTTTCTACTTTCAGATGCAACAGAAATTTTGCGGATTGATCAATCCGTTCGCGAGATATGGCAGTTGGGAGTTAAGAAACGCTCGAGAAACTCAAAATTTTCGCCGTTCTGATGCTCGAAACGAATAACTGGAACGGCCTAGGGGAAAACTACACATACACTTGTAATCGGGCGAGTCGCTACTTTCCGATGCAACAGAAATTTTGCGGATTGATCAATCCGTTCGCGAGATATGGCAGTTTGGAGGTAAGAAACGCTTGAGAAACTCAAAATTTTCGCAGTTCTGATGCTCGAAACGAATAACTGGAACGGCCTAGGGGAAAACTACACATACCGTTGTAATCGGGCGAGTTTCTACTTTCAGATGCAACAGCAATTTTGCGGATTGGTCGATCCGTTAGCGAGATGTGGCAGTTTGGAAGTAAGAAACGCTTGAGAAACTCAAAATTTTCGCAGTTCTGATGCTCGAAACGAATAACTAGAACGGCCTAGGGGAAAAGTGCGCATACCGTTGTAATCTGGCGAGTTTCTACTTTCAGATGCAACAGAAATTTTGCGGATTGATCAATCCGTTCGCGAGATATGGCAGTTGGGAGATAAGAAACGCTTTAGAAATTCAAAATTTTCGCAGTTCTGATGCTCGAAACGAATAACTAGAACGGCCCAGGGGAAAAGTGCGCATACCGTTGTAATTGGGCGAGTTTCTACTTTCAAATGCAACAGAAATTTTGGGGATTGGTCAATCCGTTCGCGAGATATGGCAGTTTGGAGGTAAGAAACGCTTAAGAAACTCAAAAATTTTCGCAGTTCTGATGCTCGAACGAATAACTGGAACGGTCTAGGGGAAAACTACACATACCGTTGTAATCAGGCGTGTTTCTACTTTCAGATGCAACAGAAATTTTGCGGATTGGTCAATCCGTTCGCGAGATGTGGCAGTTTGGAGGTAAGAAACGCTTGAGAAACTCAAAATTTTCGCAGTTCTGATGCTCGAAACGAATAACTAGAACGGCCTAGGGGAAAACTACACCCACCGTTGTAATCGGGCGAGTTTCTACTTTCAGATGCAACAGAAATTTTGCGGATTGGTCAATCCTTTCGCGAGATATGGCAGTTTGGAGGTAAGAAACGCTTGAGAAACTCAAAATTTGCGCAATTCTGATGCTTGAAACGAATAACTAGAACGGCCTAGGGGAAAAGTGCGCATACCGTTGTAATCGGGCGAGTTTCTACTTTCAGATGCAACAGAAATTTTGCGGATCGGTCAGTCCGTTCGCGAGATATGGCAGTTTGGATGTAAGAAACGCTTGAGAAACTCAAAATTTTCGCAGTTCTGATGCTCGAAACGAATAACTGGAACGGCCTAGGGGAAAACTACACATACCGTTGTAATCGGGCGTGTGTCTACTTTCAGATGCAACAGAAATTTTGCGGATTGGTCGATCCGTTCGCGAGATGTGGCAGTTTGGAAGTAAGAAACGCTTGAGAAACTCAAAATTTTCGCAGTTCTGATGCTCGAAACGAATAAGTAGAACGGCCTAGGGGAAAACTACACCTGCCGTTGTAATCGGGCGAGTTTCTACTTTCAGATGCAACAGAAATTTTGCGGATTGGTCAATCCGTTCGCTCGATATGGCCGTTTGGAGGTAAGAAACGCTCGAGAAACTCAAAATTTTCGCAGTTCTGTTGCTCGAAACGAATAACTAGAACGGCCTAGGGGAAAAGTGCGCATACCGTTGTAATCGGGCGAGTTTCTACTTTCAGAAGCAACAGAAATTTTGCGGATTGGTCGATCCGTTCGCGAGATATGGCAGTTTGGAAGTAAGAAACGCTTGAGAAACTCAAAATTTTCGCAGTTCTGATGCTCGAAATGAATAACTGGAACGGCCTAGGGGAAAACTACACATACCGTTGTAATTGGGCGAGTTTCTACTTTCAGATGCAACAGAAATTTTGCGGATTGGTCAATCCGTTCGCGAGATGTGGCAGTTTGGAGGTAAGAAACGTTTGAGAAACTCAAAATTTTCGCAGTTCTGATGCTCGAAACGAATAACTGGAACGGTCTAGGGGAAAACTACACATACCGTTGTAATCAGGCGAGTTTCTACTTTCAGATGCAACAGAAATTTTGCGGATTGGTCAATCCGTTCGCGAGATGTGGCAGTTTGGAGGTAAGAAACGCTTGAGAAACTCAAAATTTTCGCAGTTCTGATGCTCGAAACGAATAACTAGAACGGCCTAGGGGAAAACTACACCCACCGTTGTAATCGGGCGAGTTTCTACTTTCAGATGCAACAGAAATTTTGCGGATTGGTCAATCCTTTCGCGAGATATGGCAGTTTGGAGGTAAGAAACGCTTGAGAAACTCAAAATTTGCGCAATTCTGATGCTTGAAACGAATAACTAGAACGGCCTAGGGGAAAAGTGCGCATACCGTTGTAATCGGGCGAGTTTCTACTTTCAGATGCAACAGAAATTTTGCGGATCGGTCAGTCCGTTCGCGAGATATGGCAGTTTGGATGTAAGAAACGCTTGAGAAACTCAAAATTTTCGCAGTTCTGATGCTCGAAACGAATAACTGGAACGGCCTAGGGGAAAACTACACATACCGTTGTAATCGGGCGTGTGTCTACTTTCAGATGCAACAGAAATTTTGCGGATTGGTCGATCCGTTCGCGAGATGTGGCAGTTTGGAAGTAAGAAACGCTTGAGAAACTCAAAATTTTCGCAGTTCTGATGCTCGAAACGAATAAGTAGAACGGCCTAGGGGAAAACTACACCTGCCGTTGTAATCGGGCGAGTTTCTACTTTCAGATGCAACAGAAATTTTGCGGATTGGTCAATCCGTTCGCTCGATATGGCCGTTTGGAGGTAAGAAACGCTCGAGAAACTCAAAATTTTCGCAGTTCTGTTGCTCGAAACGAATAACTAGAACGGCCTAGGGGAAAAGTGCGCATACCGTTGTAATCGGGCGAGTTTCTACTTTCAGAAGCAACAGAAATTTTGCGGATTGGTCGATCCGTTCGCGAGATATGGCAGTTTGGAAGTAAGAAACGCTTGAGAAACTCAAAATTTTCGCAGTTCTGATGCTCGAAATGAATAACTGGAACGGCCTAGGGGAAAACTACACATACCGTTGTAATTGGGCGAGTTTCTACTTTCAGATGCAACAGAAATTTTGCGGATTGGTCAATCCGTTCGCGAGATGTGGCAGTTTGGAGGTAAGAAACGTTTGAGAAACTCAAAATTTTCGCAGTTCTGATGCTCGAAACGAATAACTAGAACGGCCTAGGGGAAAAGTGCGCATACCGTTGTAATCCGGCGAGTTTCTACTTTCAGATGCAACAGAAATTTTGCGGATTGATCAATCCGTTCGCGAGATATGGCAGTTGGGAGATAAGAAACGCTTTAGAAACTCAAAATTTTCGCAGTTCTGATGCTCGAAACGAATAACTAGAACGGCCCAGGGGAAAAGTGCGCATACCGTTGTAATCGGGCGAGTTTCTACTTTCAAATGCAACAGAAATTTTGCGGATTGGTCAATCCGTTCGCGAGATATGGCAGTTTGGAGGTAAGAAACGCTTGAGAAACTCAAAATTTTCGCAGTTCTGATGCTCGAAACGAATAACTGGAACGGTCTAGGGGAAAACTACACATACCGTTGTAATCAGGCGAGTTTCTACTTTCAGATGCAACAGAAATTTTGCGGATTGGTCAATCCGTTCGCGAGATGTGGCAGTTTGGAGGTAAGAAACGCTTGAGAAACTCAAAATTTTCGCAGTTCTGATGCTCGAAACGAATAACTAGAACGGCCTAGGGGAAAACTACACCTACCGTTGTAATCGGGCGAGTTTCTACTTTCAGATGCAACAGAAATTTTGCGGATTGGTCAATCCGTTCGCTCGATATGGCAGTTTGGAGGTAAGAAACGCTCGAGAAACTCAAAATTTTCGCAGTTCTGATGCTCGAAACGAATAACTGGAACGGCCTAGGGGAAGACTACACATACCGTTGTAATCGGGCGTGTGTCTACTTTCAGATGCAACAGAAATTTTGCGGATTGGTCGATCCGTTCGCGACATGTGGCAGTTTGGAAGTAAGAAACGCTTGAGAAACTCAAAATTTTCGCAGTTCTGATGCTCGAAACGAATAACTGGAACGGCCTAGGGGAAAACTACACATACCGTTGTAATCTGGCGAGTTTCTACTTTCAGATGCAACAGAAATTTTGCGGATCGGTCAATCCGTTCGCGAGATATGGCAGTTTGGATGTAAGAAACGCTTGAGAAACTCAAAATTTTCGCAGTTCTGATGCTCGAAACGAATAACTGGAACGGCCTAGGGGAAAACTACACATACCGTTGTAATCGGGCGAGTTTCTACTTTCAGATGCAACAGCAATTTTGCGGATTGGTCGATCCGTTAGCGAGATGTGGCAGTTTGGAAGTAAGAAACGCTTGAGAAACTCATAATTTTCGCAGTTCTGATGCTCGAAACGAATAACTAGAACGGCCCAGGGGAAAAGTGCGCATACCGTTGTAATCGGGCGAGTTTCTACTTTCAAATGCAACAGAAATTTTGCGGATTGGTCAATCCGTTCGCGAGATATGGCAGTTTGGAGGTAAGAAACGCTTAAGAAACTCAAAATTTTCGCAGTTCTGATGCTCGAAATGAATAACTGGAACGGCCTAGGGGAAAACTACACATACCGTTGTAATCGGGCGAGTTTCTACTTTCAGATGCAACAGAAATTTTGCGGATTGGTCAATCCGTTCGCGAGATATGGCAGTTTGGAGGTAAGAAACGCTTGAGAAACTCAAAATTTGCGCAGTTCTGATGCTTGAAACGAATAACTAGAACGGCCCAGGGGAAAAGTGCGCACACCGTTGTAATCGGGCGAGTTTCTACTTTCAAATGCAACAGAAATTTTGCGGATTGGTCAATCCGTTCGCGAGATATGGCAGTTTGGAGGTAAGAAACGCTTGAGAAACTCAAAATTTTCGCAGTTCTGATGCTCGAAACGAATAACTGGAACGGTCTAGGGGAAAACTACACATACCGTTGTAATCAGGCGAGTTTCTACTTTCAGATGCAACAGAAATTTTGCGGATTGGTCAATCCGTTCGCGAGATGTGGCAGTTTGGAGGTAAGAAACGCTTGAGAAACTCAAAATTTTCGCAGTTCTGATGCTCGAAACGAATAACTAGAACGGCCTAGGGGAAAACTACACCTACCGTTGTAATCGGACGAGTTTCTACTTTCAGATGCAACAGAAATTTTGCGGATTGGTCAATCCGTGCGCTCGATATGGCAGTTTGGAGGTAAGAAACGCTCGAGAAACTCAAAATTTTCGCAGTTCTGATGCTCGAAACGAATAACTAGAACGGCCTAGGGGAAAACTACACGTACCGTTGTAATCTGGCGAGTTTCTACTTTCAGATGCAACAGAAATTTTGCGGATCGGTCAATCCGTTCGCGAGATATGGCAGTTTGGAGGTAAGAAACGCTTGAGAAACTCAAAATTTTCGCAGTTCTGATGCTCGAAACGAATAACTGGAACGGCCTAGGGGAAAACTACACATACCGTTGTAATCTGGCGAGTTTCTACTTTCAGATGCAACAGAAATTTTGCGGATCGGTCAATCCGTTCGCGAGATATGGCAGTTTGGATGTAAGAAACGCTTGAGAAACTCAAAATTTTCGCAGTTCTGATGCTCGAAACGAATAACTGGAACGGCCTAGGGGAAAACTACACATACCGTTGTAATCGGGCGAGTTTCTACTTTCAGATGCAACAGCAATTTTGCGGATTGGTCGATCCGTTAGCGAGATGTGGCAGTTTGGAAGTAAGAAACGCTTGAGAAACTCAAAATTTTCGTAGTCCTGATGCTCGAAACGAATAACTAGAACGGCCCAGGGGAAAAGTGCGCATACCGTTGTAATCGGGCGAGTTTCTACTTTCAAATGCAACAGAAATTTTGCGGATTGGTCAATCCGTTCGCGGGATATGGCAGTTTGGAGGTAAGAAACGCTTAAGAAACTCAAAATTTTCGCAGTTCTGATGCTCGAAACGAATAACTGGAACGGTCTAGGGGAAAACTACACATACCGTTGTAATCAGGCGAGTTTCTACTTTCAGATGCAACAGAAATTTTGCGGATTGGTCAATCCGTTCGCGAGATGTGGCAGTTTGGAGGTAAGAAACGCTTGAGAAACTCAAAATTTTCGCAGTTCTGATGCTCGAAACGAATAACTAGAACGGCCTAGGGGAAAAGTGCGCATACCGTTGTAATCTGGCGAGTTTCTACTTTCAGATGCAACAGAAATTTTGCGGATTGATCAATCCGTTCGCGAGATATGGCAGTTGGGAGATAAGAAACACTTTAGAAATTCAAAATTTTCGCAGTTCTGATGCTCGAAACGAATAACTAGAACGGCCCAGGGGAAAAGTGCGCATACCGTTGTAATCAGGCGAGTTTCTACTTTCAAATGCAACAGAAATTTTGCGGATTGGTCAATCCGTTCGCGAGATATGGCAGTTTGGAGGTAAGAAACGCTTAAGAAACTCAAAATTTTCGCAGTTCTGATGCTCGAAACGAATAACTGGAACGGTCTAGGGGAAAACTACACATACCGTTGTAATCAGGCGAGTTTCTACTTTCAGATGCAACAGAAATTTTGCGGATTGGTCAATCCGTTCGCGAGATGTGGCAGTTTGGAGGTAAGAAACGCTTGAGAAACTCAAAATTTTCGCAGTTCTGATGCTCGAAACGAATAACTGGAACGGCCTAGGGGAAAACTACACATACCGTTGTAATCTGGCGAGTTTCTACTTTCAGATGCAACAGAAATGTTGCGGATCGGTCAATCCGTTCGCGAGATATGGCAGTTTGGATGTAAGAAACGCTTGAGAAACTCAAAATTTTCGCAGTTCTGATGCTCGAAACGAATAACTGGAACGGCCTAGGGGAAAACTACACATACCGTTGTAATCGGGCGAGTTTCTACTTTCAGATGCAGCAGCAATTTTGCGGATTGGTCGATCCATTAGCGAGATGTGGCAGTTTGGAAGTAAGAAACGCTTCAGAAACTCAAAATTTTCGTAGTCCTGATGCTCGAAACGAATAACTAGAACGGCCCAGGGGAAAAGTGCGCATACCGTTGTAATCGGGCGAGTTTCTACTTTCGAATGCAACAGAAATTTTGCGGATTGGTCAATCCGTTCGCGAGATATGGCAGTTTGGAGGTAAGAAACGCTTAAGAAACTCAAAATTTTCGCAGTTCTGATGCTCGAAACGAATAACTGGAACGGTCTAGGGGAAAACTACACATACCGTTGTAATCAGGCGAGTTTCTACTTTCAGATGCAACAGAAATTTTGCGGATTGGTCAATCCGTTCGCGAGATGTGGCAGTTTGGAGGTAAGAAACGCTTGAGAAACTCAAAATTTTCGCAGTTCTGATGCTCGAAACGAATAACTAGAACGGCCTAGGGGAAAAGTGCGCATACCGTTGTAATCTGGCGAGTTTCTACTTTCAGATGCAACAGAAATTTTGCGGATTGATCAATCCGTTCGCGAGATATGGCAGTTGGGAGATAAGAAACGCTTTAGAAATTCAAAATTTTCGCAGTTCTGATGCTCGAAACGAATAACTAGAACGGCCCAGGGGAAAAGTGCGCATACCGTTGTAATCAGGCGAGTTTCTACTTTCAAATGCAACAGAAATTTTGCGGATTGGTCAATCCGTTCGCGAGATATGGCAGTTTGGAGGTAAGAAACGCTTAAGAAACTCAAAATTTTCGCAGTTCTGATGCTCGAAACGAATAACTGGAACGGTCTAGGGGAAAACTACACATACCGTTGTAATCAGGCGAGTTTCTACTTTCAGATGCAACAGAAATTTTGCGGATTGGTCAATCCGTTCGCGAGATGTGGCAGTTTGGAGGTAAGAAACGCTTGAGAAACTCAAAATTTTCGCAGTTCTGATGCTCGAAACGAATAACTGGAACGGTCTAGGGGAAAACTACACATACCGTTGTAATCGGGCGAGTTTCTACTTTCAGATGCAACAGCAATTTTGCGGATTGGTCGATCCGTTAGCGAGATGTGGCAGTTTGGAAGTAAGAAACGCTTGAGAAACTCATAATTTTCGCAGTTCTGATGCTCGAAACGAATAACTAGAACGGCCCAGGGGAAAAGTGCGCATACCGTTGTAATCGGGCGAGTTTCTACTTTCAAATGCAACAGAAATTTTGCGGATTGGTCAATCCGTTCGCGAGATATGGCAGTTTGGAGGTAAGAAACGCTTAAGAAACTCAAAATTTTCGCAGTTCTGATGCTCGAAATGAATAACTGGAACGGCCTAGGGGAAAACTACACATACCGTTGTAATCGGGCGAGTTTCTACTTTCAGATGCAACAGAAATTTTGCGGATTGGTCAATCCGTTCGCGAGATATGGCAGTTTGGAGGTAAGAAACGCTTGAGAAACTCAAAATTTGCGCAGTTCTGATGCTTGAAACGAATAACTAGAACGGCCCAGGGGAAAAGTGCGCACACCGTTGTAATCGGGCGAGTTTCTACTTTCAAATGCAACAGAAATTTTGCGGATTGGTCAATCCGTTCGCGAGATATGGCAGTTTGGAGGTAAGAAACGCTTGAGAAACTCAAAATTTTCGCAGTTCTGATGCTCGAAACGAATAACTGGAACGGTCTAGGGGAAAACTACACCTACCGTTGTAATCGGACGAGTTTCTACTTTCAGATGCAACAGAAATTTTGCGGATTGGTCAATCCGTGCGCTCGATATGGCAGTTTGGAGGTAAGAAACGCTCGAGAAACTCAAAATTTTCGCAGTTCTGATGCTCGAAACGAATAACTAGAACGGCCTAGGGGAAAACTACACATACCGTTGTAATCTGGCGAGTTTCTACTTTCAGATGCAACAGAAATTTTGCGGATCGGTCAATCCGTTCGCGAGATATGGCAGTTTGGAGGTAAGAAACGCTTGAGAAACTCGAAATTTTCGCAGTTCTGATGCTCGAAACGAATAACTGGAACGGCCTAGGGGAAAACTACACATACCGTTGTAACCTGGCGAGTTTCTACTTTCAGATGCAACAGAAATTTTGCGGATCGGTCAATCCGTTCGCGAGATATGGCAGTTTGGATGTAAGAAACGCTTGAGAAACTCAAAATTTTCGCAGTTCTGATGCTCGAAACGAATAACTGGAACGGCCTAGGGGAAAACTACACATACCGTTGTAATCGGGCGAGTTTCTACTTTCAGATGCAACAGCAATTTTGCGGATTGGTCGATCCGTTAGCGAGATGTGGCAGTTTGGAAGTAAGAAACGCTTAAGAAACTCAAAATTTTCGCAGTTCTGATGCTCGAAACGAATAACTAGAACGGCCTAGGGGAAAACTACACCCACCGTTGTAATCGGACGAGTTTCTACTTTCAGATGCAACAGAAATTTTGCGGATTGGTCAATCCTTTCGCGAGATATGGCAGTTTGGAGGTAAGAAACGCTTGAGAAACTCAAAATTTGCGCAATTCTGATGCTTGAAACGAATAACTAGAACGGCCTAGGGGAAAAGTGCGCATACCGTTGTAATCGGGCGAGTTTCTACTTTCAGATGCAACAGAAATTTTGCGGATCGGTCAGTCCGTTCGCGAGATATGGCAGTTTGGATGTAAGAAACGCTTGAGAAACTCAAAATTTTCGCAGTTCTGATGCTCGAAACGAATAACTGGAACGGCCTAGGGGAAAACTACACATACCGTTGTAATCGGGCGTGTGTCTACTTTCAGATGCAACAGAAATTTTGCGGATTGGTCGATCCGTTCGCGAGATGTGGCAGTTTGGAAGTAAGAAACGCTTGAGAAACTCAAAATTTTCGCAGTTCTGATGCTCGAAACGAATAAGTAGAACGGCCTAGGGGAAAACTACACCTGCCGTTGTAATCGGGCGAGTTTCTACTTTCAGATGCAACAGAAATTTTGCGGATTGGTCAATCCGTTCGCTCGATATGGCCGTTTGGAGGTAAGAAACGCTCGAGAAACTCAAAATTTTCGCAGTTCTGTTGCTCGAAACGAATAACTAGAACGGCCTAGGGGAAAAGTGCGCATACCGTTGTAATCGGGCGAGTTTCTACTTTCAGAAGCAACAGAAATTTTGCGGATTGGTCGATCCGTTCGCGAGATATGGCAGTTTGGAAGTAAGAAACGCTTGAGAAACTCAAAATTTTCGCAGTTCTGATGCTCGAAATGAATAACTGGAACGGCCTAGGGGAAAACTACACATACCGTTCTAATCGGGCGAGTTTCTACTTTCAGATGCAACAGAAATTTTGCGGATTGGTCAATCCGTTCGCGAGATATGGCAGTTTGGAGGTAAGAAACGCTTGAGAAACTCAAAATTTGCGCAGTTCTGATGCTTGAAACGAATAACTAGAACGGCCTAGGGGAAAACTACACATACCGTTGTAATCAGGCGAGTTTCTACTTTCAGATGCAACAGAAATTTTGCGGATTGGTCAATCCGTTCGCGAGATGTGGCAGTTTGGAGGTAAGAAACGCTTGAGAAACTCAAAATTTTCGCAGTTCTGATGCTCGAAACGAATAACTAGATCGGCCTAGGGGAAAACTACACCTACCGTTGTAATCGGGCGAGTTTCTACTTTCAGATGCAACAGAAATTTTGCGGATTGGTCAATCCGTTCGCTCGATATGGCAGTTTGGAGGTAAGAAACGCTCGAGAAACTCAAAATTTTCGCAGTTCTGATGCTCGAAACGAATAACTGGAACGGCCTAGGGGAAAACTACAAATACCGTTGTAATCGGGCGTGTGTCTACTTTCAGATGCAACAGAAATTTTGCGGATTGGTCGATCCGTTCGCGAGATGTGGCAGTTTGGAAGTAAGAAACGCTTGAGAAACTCAAAATTTTCGCAGTTCTGATGCTCGAAACGAATAACTGGAACGGCCTAGGGGAAAACTACACATACCGTTGTAATCTGGCGAGTTTCTACTTTCAGATGCAACAGAAATTTTGCGGATCGGTCAATCCGTTCGCGAGATATGGCAGTTTGGATGTAAGAAACGCTTGAGAAACTCAAAATTTTCGCAGTTCTGATGCTCGAAACGAATAACTGGAACGGCCTAGGGGAAAACTACACATACCGTTGTAATCGGGCGAGTTTCTACTTTCAGATGCAACAGCAATTTTGCGGATTGGTCGATCCGTTAGCGAGATGTGGCAGTTTGGAAGTAAGAAACGCTTGAGAAACTCAAAATTTTCGCAGTTCTGATGCTCGAAACGAATAACTAGAACGGCCCAGGGGAAAAGTGCGCATACCGTTGTAATCGGGCGAGTTTCTACTTTCAAATGCAACAGAAATTTTGCGGATTGGTCAATCCGTTCGCGAGATATGGCAGTTTGGAGGTAAGAAACGCTTAAGAAACTCAAAATTTTCGCAGTTCTGATGCTCGAAATGAATAACTGGAACGGCCTAGGGGAAAACTACACATACCGTTGTAATCGGGCGAGTTTCTACTTTCAGATGCAACAGCAATTTTGCGGATTGGTCGATCCGTTAGCGAGATGTGGCAGTTTGGAAGTAAGAAACGCTTGAGAAACTCAAAATTTTCGCAGTCCTGATGCTCGAAACGAATAACTAGAACGGCCCAGGGGAAAAGTGCGCATACCGTTGTAATCGGGCGAGTTTCTACTTTCAAATGCAACAGAAATTTTGCGGATTGGTCAATCCGTTCGCGAGATATGGCAGTTTGGAGGTAAGAAACGCTTAAGAAACTCAAAATTTTCGCAGTTCTGATGCTCGAAACGAATAACTGGAACGGTCTAGGGGAAAACTACACATACCGTTGTAATCAGGCGAGTTTCTACTTTCAGATGCAACAGAAATTTTGCGGATTGGTCAATCCGTTCGCGAGATGTGGCAGTTTGGAGGTAAGAAACGCTTGAGAAACTCAAAATTTTCGCAGTTCTGATGCTCGAAACGAATAACTAGAACGGCCTAGGGGAAAACTACACCCACCGTTGTAATCGGGCGAGTTTCTACTTTCAGATGCAACAGAAATTTTGCGGATTGGTCAATCCGTTCGCGAGATATGGCAGTTTGGAGGTAAGAAACGCTAGAGAAACTCAAAATTTGCGCAGTTCTGATGCTTGAAACGAATAACTAGAACGGCCTAGGGGAAAAGTGCGCATACGGTTGTAATCGGGCGAGTTTCTACTTTCAGATGCAACAGAAATTTTGCGGATTGGTCAATCCGTTCGCGAGATATGGCAGTTTGAGGTAAGAAACGCTAGAGAAACTCAAAATTTGCGCAGTTCTGATGCTTGAAACGAATAACTAGAACGGCCTAGGGGAAAAGTGCGCATACCGTTGTAATCCGGCGAGTTTCTACTTTCAGATGCAACAGAAATTTTGCGGATTGATCAATCCGTTCGCGAGATATGGCAGTTGGGAGATAAGAAACGCTTGAGAAACTCAAAATTTTCGCAGGTCTGATGCTCGAAACGAATAACTGGAACGGCCTAGGGGAAAACTACACATACCCTTGTAATCGGGCGAGTCTCTACTTTCCGATGCAACAGAAATTTTGCGGATTGGTCAATCCGTTCGCGAGATATGGCAGTTTGGAGGTAAGAAACGCTTGAGAATCTCAAAATTTTCGCAGTTCTGATGCTCGAAACGAATAACTGGCACGGCCTAGGGGAAAACTACACATACCGTTGTAATCGGGCGAGTTTCTACTTTCAGATGCAACAGCAATTTTGCGGATTGGTCGATCCGTTAGCGAGATGTGGCAGTTTGGAAGTAAGAAACGCTTGAGAAACTCAAAATTTTCGCAGTTCTGATGCTCGAAACGAATAACTAGAACGGCCTAGGGGAAAAGTGCGCATACCGTTGTAATCTGGCGAGTTTCTACTTTCAGATGCAACAGAAATTTTGCGGATTGATCAATCCGTTCGCGAGATATGGCAGTTGGGATATAAGAAACGCTTTAGAAACTCAAAATTTTCGCAGTTCTGATGCTCGAAACGAATAACTAGAACGGCCCAGGGGAAAAGTGCGCATACCGTTGTAATCGGGCGAGTTTCTACTTTCAAATGCAACAGAAATTTTGCGGATTGGTCAATCCGTTCGCGAGATATGGCAGTTTGGAGGTAAGAAACGCTTGAGAAACTCAAAATTTTCGCAGTTCTGATGCTCGAAACGAATAACTAGAACGGCCTAGGGGAAAACTACACCTACCGTTGTAATCGGGCGAGTTTCTACTTTCAGATGCAACAGAAATTTTGCGGATTGGTCAATCCGTTCGCTCGATATGGCAGTTTGGAGGTAAGAAACGCTCGAGAAACTCAAAATTTTCGCAGTTCTGATGCTCGAAACGAATAACTAGAACGGCCCAGGGGGAGAGTGCGCATACCGTTGTAATCGGGCGAGTTTCTACTTTCAAATGCAACAGAAATTTTGCGGATTGGTCAATCCGTTCGCAAGATATGGCAGTTTGGAGGTAAGAAACGCATGAGAAACTCAAAATTTTCGCAGTTCTGATGCTCGAAACGAATAACTGGAACGGTCTAGGGGAAAACTACACATACCGTTGTAATCAGGCGAGTTTCTACTTTCAGATGCAACAGAAATTTTGCGGATTGGTCGATCCGTTCGCGAGATGTGGCAGTTTGGAAGTAAGAAACGCTTGAGAAACTCAAAATTTTCGCAGTTCTGATGCTCGAAACGAATAAGTAGAACGGCCTAGGGGAAAACTACACCTGCCGTTGTAATCGGGCGAGTTTCTACTTTCAGATGCAACAGAAATTTTGCGGATTGGTCAATCCGTTCGCTCGATATGGCCGTTTGGAGGTAAGAAACGCTCGAGAAACTCAAAATTTTCGCAGTTCTGTTGCTCGAAACGAATAACTAGAACGGCCTAGGGGAAAAGTGCGCATAACGTTGTAATCGGGCGAGTTTCTACTTTCAGAAGCAACAGAAATTTTGCAGATTGGTCGGTCCGTTCGCGAGATATGGCAGTTTGGAAGTAAGAAACGCTTGAGAAACTCAAAATTTTCGCAGTTCTGATGCTCGAAACGAATAACTAGAACGGCCTAGGGGAAAACTACACATACCGTTGTAATCTGGCGAGTTTCTACTTTCAGATGCAACAGAAATTTTGCGGATTGATCAATCCGTTCGCGGGATATGGCAGTTGGGAGATAAGAAACGCTTTAGAAACTCAAAATTTTCGCAGTTCTGATGCTCGAAACGAATAACTAGAACGGCCCAGGGGAAAAGTGCGCATACCGTTGTAATCGGGCGAGTTTCTACTTTCAAATGCAACAGAAATTTTGCGGATTGGTCGATCCGTTCGCGAGATGTGGCAGTTTGGAAGTAAGAAACGCTAGAGAAACTCAAAATTTGCGCAGTTCTGATGCTTGAAACGAATAACTAGAACGGCCTAGGGGAAAAGTGCGCATACGGTTGTAATCGGGCGAGTTTCTACTTTCAGATGCAACAGAAATTTTGCGGATTGGTCAATCCGTTCGCGAGATATGGCAGTTTGGAGGTAAGAAACGCTTAAGAAACTCAAAATTTTCGCAGTTCTGATGCTCGAAACGAATAACTGGAACGGTCTAGGGGAAAACTACACATACCGTTGTAATCAGGCGAGTTTCTACTTTCAGATGCAACAGAAATTTTGCGGAATGGTCAATCCGTTCGCGAGATGTGGCAGTTTGGAGGTAAGAAACGCTTGAGAAACTCAAAATTTTCGCAGTTCTGATGCTCGAAACGAATAACTAGAACGGCCTAGGGGAAAACTACACCCACCGTTGTAATCGGGCGAGTTTCTACTTTCAGATGCAACAGAAATTTTGCGGATTGGTCAATCCGTTCGCGAGATATGGCAGTTTGGAGGTAAGAAACGCTAGAGAAACTCAAAATTTGCGCAGTTCTGATGCTTGAAACGAATAACTAGAACGGCCTAGGGGAAAAGTGCGCATACGGTTGTAATCGGGCGAGTTTCTACTTTCAGATGCAACAGAAATTTTGTGGATTGGTCAATCCGTTCGCGAGATATGGCAGTTTGAGGTAAGAAACGCTAGAGAAACTCAAAATTTGCGCAGTTCTGATGCTTGAAACGAATAACTAGAACGGCCTAGGGGAAAAGTGCGCATACCGTTGTAATCCGGCGAGTTTCTACTTTCAGATGCAACAGAAATTTTGCGGATTGATCAATCCGTTCGCGAGATATGGCAGTTGGGAGATAAGAAACGCTTGAGAAACTCAAAATTTTCGCAGGTCTGATGCTCGAAACGAATAACTGGAACGGCCTAGGGGAAAACTACACATACCCTTGTAATCGGGCGAGTCTCTACTTTCCGATGCAACAGAAATTTTGCGGATTGGTCAATCCGTTCGCGAGATATGGCAGTTTGGAGGTAAGAAACGCTTGAGAAACTCAAAATTTTCGCAGTTCTGATGCTCGAAACGAATAACTGGCACGGCCTAGGGGAAAACTACACATACCGTTGTAATCGGGCGAGTTTCTACTTTCAGATGCAACAGCAATTTTGCGGATTGGTCAATCCGTTAGCGAGATGTGGCAGTTTGGAAGTAAGAAACGCTTGAGAAACTCAAAATTTTCGCAGTTCTGATGCTCGAAACGAATAACTAGAACGGCCTAGGGGAAAAGTGCGCATACCGTTGTAATCTGGCGAGTTTCTACTTTCAGATGCAACAGAAATTTTGCGGATTGATCAATCCGTTCGCGAGATATGGCAGTTGGGATATAAGAAACGCTTTAGAAACTCAAAATTTTCGCAGTTCTGATGCTCGAAACGAATAACTAGAACGGCCCAGGGGAAAAGTGCGCATACCGTTGTAATCGGGCGAGTTTCTACTTTCAGATGCAACAGAAATTTTGCGGATTGGTCAATCCGTTCGCGAGATATGGCAGTTTGGAGGTAAGAAACGCTTGAGAAACTCAAAATTTTCGCAGTTCTGATGCTCGAAATGAATAACTGGAACGGCCTAGGGGAAAACTACACATGCCGTTGTAATCGGGCGAGTTTCTACTTTCAGATGCAACAGAAGTTTTGCGGATTGGTCAATCCGTTCGCGAGATGTGGCAGTTTGGAGGTAAGAAACGCTTGAGGAACTCAAAATTTTCGCAGTTCTGATGCTCGAAACGAATAACTAGAACGGCCTAGGGGAAAAGTACGCATACCGATGTAATCGGGCGAGTTTCTACTTTCAGATGCAACAGAAATTTTGCGGAATGGTCGATCCGTTCGCGAGATATGGCAGTTTGGAAGTAGGAAACGCTTGAGAAACTCAAAATTTTCGCAGTTCTGATGCTCGAAACGAATGACGAGAACGGCCTAGGGGAAAAGTGCGCATACCGTTGTAATCGGGCGAGTTTCTACTTTCAGAAGCAACAGAAATTTTGAGGATTGATCAATCCGTTCGCGAGATATGGCAGTTTGGAAGTAAGAAACGCTTGAGAAACTCAAAATTTTCGCAGTTCTGATGCTCGAAATGAATAACTGGAACGGCCTAGGGGAAAACTACACATACCGTTGTAATCGGGCGAGTTTCTACTGTCAGATACAACAGAAATTTTGCGTATTGATCAATCCGTTCGCGAGATATGGCAGTTTGGAGGTAAGAAACGCTTGAGAAACTCAAAATTTTCGCAGTTCTGATGCTCGAAACGAATAACTGGAACGGCCTAGGGGAAAACTACACATACCGTTGTTATCGGGCGAGTTTCTACTTTCAGATGCAACAGAAATTTTGCGGATTGGTCGATCCGTTCGCGAGATGTGGCAGTTTGGAAGTAAGAAACGCTTGAGAAAATCAAAATTTTCGCAGTTCTGATGCTCAAAACGAATAACTAGAACGGCCTAGGGGAGAAGTACGCATACCGTTGTAATCGGGCGAGTTTCTACTTTCAGATGCAACAGAAATTTTGCGGATCGGTCAATCCGTTCGCGAGATATGGCAGTTTGGATGTAAGAAACGCTTGAGAAACTCAAAATTTTCGCAGTTCTGATGCTCGAAACGAATAACTGGAACGGCCTAGGGGAAAACTACACATACCGTTGTAATCGGGCGAGTTTCTACTTTCAGATGCAACAGAAATTTTGCGGATCGGTCAATCCGTTCGCGAGATATGGCAGTTTGGATGTAAGAAACGCTTGAGAAACTCAAAATTTTCGCAGTTCTGATGCTCGAAACGAATGACGAGAACGGCCTAGGGGAAAAGTGCGCATACCTTTGTAATCGGGCGAGTTTCTACTTTCAGATGCAACAGAAGTTTTGCGGATTGGTCAATCCGTTCGCGAGATGTGGCAGTTTGGAGGTAAGAAACGCTTGAGGAACTCAAAATTTTCGCAGTTCTGATGCTCGAAACGAATAACTAGAACGGCCTAGGGGAAAAGTACGCATACCGATGTAATCGGGCGAGTTTCTACTTTCAGATGCAACAGAAATTTTGCGGAATGGTCGATCCGTTCGCGAGATATGGCAGTTTGGAAGTAGGAAACGCTTGAGAAACTCAAAATTTTCGCAGTTCTGAAGCTCGAAACGAATGACGAGAACGGCCTAGGGGAAAAGTGCGCATACCTTTGTAATCGGGCGAGTTTCTACTTTCAGAAGCAACAGAAATTTTGCGGATTGATCAATCCGTTCGCGAGATATGGCAGTTTGGAGGTAAGAAACGCTTGAGGAACTCAAAATTTTCGCAGTTCTGATGCTCGAAATGAATAACTGGAACGGCCTAGGGGAAAACTACACATACCGTTGTAATCGGGCGAGTTTCTACTTTCAGATACAACAGAAATTTTGCGGATTGGTCAATCCGTTCACGAGATATGGCAGTTTGGAGGTAAGAAACGCTTGAGAAACTCAAAATTTGCGCAGTTCTGATGCTTGAAACGAATAACTAGAACGGCCTAGGGGGAAAGTGCGCATACCGTTGTAATCGGGCGAGTTTCTACTTTCAGATGCAACAGAAATTTTGCGGATCGGTCAATCCGTTCGCGAGATATGGCAGTTTGGATGTAAGAAACGCTTGAGAAACTCAAAATTTTCGCAGTTCTGATGCTCGAAACGAATAACTGGAACGGCCTAGGGGAAAACTACACATGCCGTTGTAATCGGGCGAGTTTCTACTTTCAGATGCAACAGAAATTTTGCGGATTGGTCAATCCGTTCGCGAGATGTGGCAGTTTGGAGGTAAGAAACGCTTGAGGAACTCAAAATTTTCGCAGTTCTGATGCTCGAAACGAATAACTAGAACGGCCTAGGGGAAAAGTACGCATACCGATGTAATCGGGCGAGTTTCTACTTTCAGATGCAACAGAAATTTTGCGGAATGGTCGATCCGTTCGCGAGATATGGCAGTTTGGAAGTAGGAAACGCTTGAGAAACTCAAAATTTTCGCAGTTCTGATGCTCGAAACGAATGACGAGGACGGCCTAGGGGAAAAGTGAGCATACCGTTGTAATCGTGCGAGTTTCTACTTTCAGAAGCAACAGAAATTTTGATGATTGATCAATCCGTTCGCGAGATATGGCAGTTTGGAGGTAAGAAACGCTTGAGAAACTCAAAATTTTCGCAGGTCTGATGCTCGAAATGAATAACTGGAACGGCCTAGGGGAAAACCACACATACCGTTGTAATCGGGCGAGTTTCTACTTTCAGATACAACAGAAATTTTGCGGATTGATCAATCCGTTCGCGAGATATGGCAGTTTGGAGGTAAGAAACGCTTGAGAAACTCAAAATTTTCGCAGTTCTGATGCTCGAAACGAATAACTGGAACGGCCTAGGGGAAAACTACACATACCGTTGTAATCGGGCGAGTTTCTACTTTCAGATGCAACAGAAATTTTGCGGATTGGTCAATCCGTTCGCGAGATATGGCAGTTTGGAAGTAGGAAACGCTTGAGAAACTCAAAATTTTCGCAGTTCTGAAGCTCGAAACGAATGACGAGAACGGCCTAGGGGAAAAGTGCGCATACCTTTGTAATCGGGCGAGTTTCTACCTTCAGAAGCAACAGAAATTTTGCGGATTGATCAATCCGTTCGCGAGATATGGCAGTTTGGAGGTAAGAAACGCTTGAGGAACTCAAAATTTTCGCAGTTCTGATGCTCGAAATGAATAACTGGAACGGCCTAGGGGAAAACTACACATACCGTTGTAATCGGGCGAGTTTCTACTTTCAGATACAACAGAAATTTTGCGGATTGGTCAATCCGTTCGCGAGATATGGCAGTTTGGAGGTAAGAAACGCTTGAGAAACTCAAAATTTGCGCAGTTGTGATGCTTGAAACGAATAACTAGAACGGCCTAGGGGGAAAGTGCGCATACCGTTGTAATCGGGCGAGTTTCTACTTTCAGATGCAACAGAAATTTTGCGGATTGATCAATCCGTTCGCGAGATATGGCAGTTTGGAGATAAGAAACGCTTGAGAAGCTCAAAATTTTCGCAGTTCTGATGCTCGAAACTAATAACTAGAACGGCCTAGGGGAAAACTACACCTACCGTTGTAGTCGGGCGAGTTTCTACTTTCAGATGCAACAGAAATTTTGCGGATTGGTCAATCCGTTCGCGAGATATGGCAGTTTGGAGGTAAGAAACGCTTGAGAAACACAAAATTTTCGCAGTTCTGATGCTCGAAACGAATAACTAGAACCGCCTAGGGGAAAAGTGCGCATACCGTTGTAATCGGGCGAGTTTCTACTTTCAAATGCAATAGAAATTTTGCGGATTGGTCAATCCGTTCGCGAGATATGGCAGTTTGGATGTAAGAAACGCTTGAGAAACTCAAAATTTTCGCAGTTCTGTTTCTCGAAACGAATGAGGAGAACGGCCTAGGGGAAAAGTGCGCATACCTTTGTGATCGGGCGAGTTTCTACTTTCAGAAGCAACAGAAATTTTGCGGATTGCTCAATCCGTTCGCGAGATATGGCAGTTTGGAGGTAAGAAACGCTTGAGGAACTCAAAATTTTCGCAGTTCTGATGCTCGAAATGAATAACTGGAACGGCCTAGGGGAAAACAACACATACCGTTGTAATCGGGCGAGTTTCTACTTTCAGATACAACAGAAATTTTGCGGATTGGTCAATCCGTTCGCGAGATATGGCAGTTTGGAGGTAAGAAACGCTTGAGAAACTCAAAATTTGCGCAGTTCTGATGCTTGAAACGAATAACTAGAACGGCCTAGGGGGAAAGTGCGCATACCGTTGTAATCGGGCGAGTTTCTACTTTCAGATGCAACAGAAATTTTGCGGATCGGTCAATCCGTTCGCGAGATATGGCAGTTTGGAGGTAAGAAACGCTTGAGAAACACAAAATTTTCGCAGTTCTGATGCTCGAAACGAATAACTAGAACCGCCTAGGGGAAAAGTGCGCATACCGTTGTAATCGGGCGAGTTTCTACTTTCAAATGCAATAGAAATTTTGCGGATTGGTCAATCCGTTCGCGAGATATGGCAGTTTGGATGTAAGAAACGCTTGAGAAACTCAAAATTTTCGCAGTTCTGTTTCTCGAAACGAACAACTGGAACGGTCTGGGGGAAAACTACACATACCGTTGTAATCAGGCGAGTTTCTACTTTCAGATGCAACAGAAGTTTTGCGGATTGGTCAATCCGTTCGCGAGATGTGGCAGTTTGGAGGTAAGAAACGCTTGAGAAACTCAAAATTTTCGCAGTTCTGATGCTCGAAACTAATAACTAGAACGGCCTAGGGGAGAACTACACCTACCGTTGTAGTCGGGCGAGTTTCTACTTTCAGATGCAACAGAAATTTTGCGGATTGGTCAATCCGTTCGCGAGGTATGGCAGTTTGGAGGTAAGAAACGCTTGAGAAACTCAAAATTTTCGCAGTTCTGATGCTCGAAACGAATAACTGGAACGGCCTAGGGGAAAACTACACATACCGTTGTAATCGGGCGAGTTTCTACTTTCAGATGCAACAGAAATTTTGCGGATTGGTCAATCCGTTCGCGAGATATGGCAGTTTGGAAGTAGGAAACGCTTGAGAAACTCAAAATTTTCGCAGTTCTGATGCTCGAAACTAATAACTAGAACGGCCTAGGGGAGAACTACACCTACCGTTGTAGTCGGGCGAGTTTCTACTTTCAGATGCAACAGAAATTTTGCGGATTGGTCAATCCGTTCGCGAAGTATGGCAGTTTGGATGTAAGAAACGCTTGAGAAACTCAAAATTTTCGCAGTTCTGATGCTCGAAACGAATGAGGAGAACGGCCTAGGGGAAAAGTGCGCATACCTTTGTAATCGGGCGAGTTTCTACTTTCAGAAGCAACAGAAATTTTGCGGATTGCTCAATCCGTTCGCGAGATATGGCAGTTTGGAGGTAAGAAACGCTTGAGGAACTCAAAATTTTCGCAGTTCTGATGCTCGAAATGAATAACTGGAACGGCCTAGGGGAAAACTACACATACCGTTGTAATCGGGCGAGTTTCTACTTTCAGATACAACAGAAATTTTGCGGATTGGTCAATCCGTTCGCGAGATATGGCAGTTTGGAGGTAAGAAACGCTTGAGAAACTCAAAATTTGCGCAGTTCTGATGCTTGAAACGAATAACTAGAACGGCCTAGGGGGAAAGTGCGCATACCGTTGTAATCGGGCGAGTTTCTACTTTCAGATGCAACAGAAATTTTGCGGATCGGTCAATCCGTTCGCGAGATATGGCAGTTTGGAGGTAAGAAACGCTTGAGAAACACAAAATTTTCGCAGTTCTGATGCTCGAAACGAATAACTAGAACCGCCTAGGGGAAAAGTGCGCATACCGTTGTAATCGGGCGAGTTTCTACTTTCAAATGCAATAGAAATTTTGCGGATTGGTCAATCCGTTCGCGAGATATGGCAGTTTGGATGTAAGAAACGCTTGAGAAACTCAAAATTTTCGCAGTTCTGTTTCTCGAAACGAACAACTGGAACGGTCTGGGGGAAAACTACACATACCGTTGTAATCAGGCGAGTTTCTACTTTCAGATGCAACAGAAATTTTGCGGATTGGTCAATCCGTTCGCGAGATGTGGCAGTTTGGAGGTAAGAAACGCTTGAGAAACTCAAAATTTTCGCAGTTCTGATGCTCGAAACTAATAACTAGAACGGCCTAGGGGAGAACTACACCTACCGTTGTAGTCGGGCGAGTTTCTACTTTCAGATGCAACAGAAATTTTGCGGATTGGTCAATCCGTTCGCGAGGTATGGCAGTTTGGAGGTAAGAAACGCTTGAGAAACTCAAAATTTTCGCAGTTCTGATGCTCGAAACGAATAACTGGAACGGCCTAGGGGAAAACTACAAATACCGTTGTAATCGGGCGAGTTTCTACTTTCAGATGCAACAGAAATTTTGCGGATTGGTCAATCCGTTCGCGAGATATGGCAGTTTGGAAGTAGGAAACGCTTGAGAAACTCAAAATTTTCGCAGTTCTGATGCTCGAAACGAATGACGAGAACGGCCTAGGGGAAAAGTGCGCATACCTTTGTAATCGGGCGAGTTTCTACTTTCAGAAGCAACAGAAATTTTGCGGATTGATCAATCCGTTCGCGAGATATGGCAGTTTGGAGGTAAGAAACGCTTGAGGAACTCAAAATTTTCGCAGTTCTGATGCTCGAAATGAATAACTGGAACGGCCTAGGGGAAAACTACACATACCGTTGTAATCGGGCGAGTTTCTACTTTCAGATACAACAGAAATTTTGCGGATTGGTCAATCCGTTCGCGAGATATGGCAGTTTGGAGGTAAGAAACGCTTGAGAAACTCAAAATTTGCGCAGTTCTGATGCTTGAAACGAATAACTAGAACGGCCTAGGGGGAAAGTGCGCATACCGTTGTAATCGGGCGAGTTTCTACTTTCAGATGCAACAGAAATTTTGCGGATTGATCAATCCGTTCGCGAGATATGGCAGTTTGGAGATAAGAAACGCTTGAGAAGCTCAAAATTTTCGCAGTTCTGATGCTCGAAACTAATAACTAGAACGGCCTAGGGGAAAACTACACCTATCGTTGTAGTCGGGCGAGTTTCTACTTTCAGATGCAACAGAAATTTTGCGGATTGGTCAATCCGTTCGCGAGATATGGCAGTTTGGAGGAAAGAAACGCTTGAGAAACACAAAATTTTCGCAGTTCTGATGCTCGAAACGAATGACTAGAACTGCCTAGGGGAAAAGTGCGCATACCGTTGTAATCGGGCGAGTTTCTACTTTCAGATGCAACAGAAATTTTCCGGATTGGTCAATCCGTTCGCGAGATGTGGCAGTTTGGAGATAGGAAACGCTTGAGAAACTCAAAATTTTCGCAGTTCTGATGCTCGAAACGAATAACTAGAACGGCCTAGGGGAAAAGTACGCATGCCGATGTAATCGGGCGAGTTTCTACTTTCAAATGCAATAGAAATTTTTCGGATTGGTCAATCCGTTCGCGAGATATGGCAGTTTGGAGGTAAGAAACGCTTGAGAAACTCAAAATTTTTCGCAGTTCTGATGCTCGAAACGAATAACTAGAACCGCCTAGGGGAAAAGTGCGCATACCGTTGTAATCGGGCGAGTTTCTACTTTCAGATGCAACAGAAATTTTGCGGATTGGTCAATCCGTTCGCGAGATGTGGCAGTTTGGAGTTAAGAAACGCTTGAGCAACTCAAAATTTTCGCAGTTCTGATCCTCGAAACGAATAACTAGAACGGCCTAGGGGAAAAGTACGCATACCGTTGTAATCGGGCGAGTTTCTACTTTCAGATGCAACAGAAATTTTGCGGATTGGTCGATCCGTTCGCGAGATATGGCAGTGTGGAAGTAAGAAACGCTTGAGAAATTCAAAATTTTCGCAGTTCTGATGCTCGAAACGAATGACTAGAATGGCCTAGGGGAGAAGTACACCTACCGTTGTAGTCGGGCGTGTTTCTAGTTTCAGATGCAACAGAAATTTTGCGGATTGGTCGATCCGTTCGCGAGATATGGCAGTTTGGAAGTAGGAAACGCTTGAGAAACTCAAAATTTTCGCAGTTCTGATGCTTGAAACGAATAACTAGAACGGCCTAGGGGGAAAGTGCGCATACCGTTGTAATCGGGCGAGTTTCAACTTTCAGATGCAACAGAAATTTTGCGGATTGGTCAATCCGTTCGCGAGATATGGCAGTTTGGAGGTAAGAAACGCTTGAGAAACTCAAAATTTTCGCAGTTCTGAAGCTCGAAACGAATAACTAGAACCGCCTAGGGGGAAAGTGCGCATACCGTTGTAATCGGGCGAGTTTCTACTTTCAGATGCAACAGAAATTTTGCGGATTGGTCAATCCGTTCGCGAGATATGGCAGTTTGGAGGTAAGAAACGCTTGAGAAACTCAAAATTTGCGCAGTTCTGATGCTTGAAACGAATAACTAGAACGGCCTAGGGGGAAAGTGCGCATACCGTTGTAATCGGGCGAGTTTCAACTTTCAGATGCAACAGAAATTTTGCGGATTGGTCAATCCGTTCGCGAGATATGGCAGTTTGGAGGTAAGAAACGCTTGAGAAACTCAAAATTTTCGCAGTTCTGAAGCTCGAAACGAATAACTAGAACCGCCTAGGGGGAAAGTGCGCATACCGTTGTAATCGGGCGAGTTTCTACTTTCAAATGCAATAGAAATTTTGCGGATTGGTCAATCCGTTCGCGAGATATGGCAGTTTGGAGGTAAGAAACGCTTGAGAAACACAAAATTTTCGCAGTTCTGATGCTCGAAACGAATAACTAGAACCGCCTAGGGGAAAAGTGCGCATACCGTTGTAATCGGGCGAGTTTCTACTTTCAGATGCAACAGAAATTTTGCGGATTGGTCAATCCGTTCGCGAGATATGGCAGTTTGGAAGTAGGAAACGCTTGAGAAACTCAAAATTTTCGCAGTTCTGATGCTCGAAACGAATGACGAGAACGGCCTAGGGGAAAAGTGCGCATACCTTTGTAATCGGGCGAGTTCCTACTTTCAGATACAACAGAAATTTTGCGGATTGGTCAATCCGTTCGCGAGATATGGCAGTTTGGAGGTAAGAAACGCTTGAGAAACTCAAAATTTGCGCAGTTCTGATGCTAGAAACGAATAACTAGAACGGCCTAGGGGGAAAGTGCGCATACCGTTGTAATCGGGCGAGTTTCTACTTTCAGATGCAACAGAAATTTTGCGGATTGATCAATCCGTTCGCGAGATATGGCAGTTTGGAGATAAGAAACGCTTGAGAAGCTCAAAATTTTCGCAGTTCTGATGCTCGAAACTAATAACTAGAACGGCCTAGGGGAAAACTACACCTACCGTTGTAGTCGGGCGAGTTTCTACTTTCAGATGCAACAGAAATTTTGCGGATTGGTCAATCCGTTCGCGAGATATGGCAGTTTGGAGGAAAGAAACGCTTGAGAAACACAAAATTTTCGCAGTTCTGATGCTCGAAACGAATGACTAGAACAGCCTAGGGGAAAAGTGCGCATACCGTTGTAATCGGGCGAGTTTCTACTTTCAGATGCAACAGAAATTTTCCGGATTGGTCAATCCGTTCGCGAGATGTGGCAGTTTGGAGATAGGAAACGCTTGAGAAACTCAAAATTTTCGCAGTTCTGATGCTCGAAACGAATAACTAGAACGGCCTAGGGGAAAAGTACGCATGCCGATGTAATCGGACGAGTTTCTACTTTCAAATGCAATAGAAATTTTTCGGATTGGTCAATCCGTTCGCGAGATATGGCAGTTTGGAGGTAAGAAACGCTTGAGAAACTCAAAATTTTTCGCAGTTCTGATGCTCGAAACGAATAACTAGAACCGCCTAGGGGAAAAGTGCGCATACCGTTGTAATCGGGCGAGTTTCTACTTTCAGATGCAACAGAAATTTTGCGGATTGGTCAATCCGTTCGCGAGATGTGGCAGTTTGGAGTTAAGAAACGCTTGAGCAACTCAAAATTTTCGCAGTTCTGATCCTCGAAACGAATAACTAGAACGGCCTAGGGGAAAAGTACGCATACCGTTGTAATCGGGCGAGTTTCTACTTTCAGATGCAACAGAAATTTTGCGGATTGGTCGATCCGTTCGCGAGATATGGCAGTGTGGAAGTAAGAAACGCTTGAGAAATTCAAAATTTTCGCAGTTCTGATGCTCGAAACGAATGACTAGAATGGCCTAGGGGAGAAGTACACCTACCGTTGTAGTCGGGCGTGTTTCTAGTTTCAGATGCAACAGAAATTTTGCGGATTGGTCGATCCGTTCGCTAGATATGGCAGTTTGGAAGTAGGAAACGCTTGAGAAACTCAAAATTTTCCCAGTTCTGATGCTCGAAACGAATGACGAGAACGGCCTAGGGGAAAAGTGCGCATACCGTTGTAATCGGGCGAGTTTCTACTTTCAGAAGCAACAGAAATTTTGCGGATTGATCAATCCGTTCGCGAGATATGGCAGTTTGGAGGTAAGAAACGCTTGAGAAACTCAAAATTTTCGCAGTTCTGATGCTCGAAATGAATAACTGGAACGGCCTAGGGGAAAAGTACGCACACCGTTGTAATCGGGCGAGTTTGTACTTTCAGATGCAACAGAAATTTTGCGGATTGGTCAATCCGTTCGCGAGATATGGCAGTTTGGAGGTAAGAAACGCTTGAGAAACTCAAAATTTTCGCAGTTCTGATGCTCGAAACGAATAACTAGAACGGACTAGGGGAAAAGTACGCATACCGTTGTAATCGGGCGAGTTTCTACTTTCAGATGCAACAGAAATTTTGCGGACTGGTCAATCCGTTCGCGAGATATGGCAGTTTGGAGGTAAGAAACGCTTGAGAAGCTCAAAATTTTCGCAGTTCTGATGCTCGAAACGAATAACTAGAACGGACTAGGGGAAAAGTACGCATACCGTTGTAATCGGGCGAGTTTCTACTTTCAGATGCAACAGAAATTTTGCGGATTAGTCAATCCGTTCGCGAGATATGGCAGTTTGGAGGTAAGAAACGCTTGAGAAACTCAACATTTTCGCAGTTCTGATGCTCGAAATGAATAACTAGAACGGCCTAGGGGAAAAGTACGCATACCGTTGTAATCGGGCGACTTTCTACTTTCAGATGCAACAGAAATTTTGCGGATTGGTCAATCCGTTCGCGAGATATGGCAGTTTGGATGTAAGAAACGTTTGGGAAACTCAAAATTTTCACAGTTCTGATGCTAGAAACGAATAACCAGAACGGCCTAGGGGAAAAGTACGCATACCGTTGTAATCGGGCGAGTTTCTACTTTCAGATGCAACAGAAATTTTGCGGATTGGTCAATCCGTTCGCGAGATATGGCAGTTTGTAGGTAAGAAACGCTTGAGAAACTCAACATTTTCGCAGTTCTGATGCTCGAAACGAATAACCAGAACGGCCTAGGGGAAAAGTACGCATACCGTTGTAATCGGGCGACTTTCTACTTTCGGATGCAACAGAAATTTTGCGGATTGGTCAATCCGTTCGCGAGATATGGCAGTTTGGATGTAAGAAACGGTTGGGAAACTCAAAATTTTCACAGTTCTGATGCTAGAAACGAATAACCAGAACGGCCTAGGGGAAAAGTACGCATACCGTTTTAATCGGGCGAGTTTCTACTTTCAGATGCAACAGAAATTTTGCGGATTGGTCAATCCGTTCGCGAGATATGGCAGTTTGTAGGTAAGAAACGCTTGAGAATCTCAACATTTTCGCAGTTCTGATGCTCGAAACGAATAACCAGAACGGCCTAGGGGAAAAGTACGCACACCGTTGTAATCGGGCGAGTTTGTACTTTCAGATGCAACAGAAATTTTGCGGATTGGTCAATCCGTTCGCGAGATATGGCAGTTTGGAGGTAAGAAACGCTTGAGAAACTCAAAATTTTCGCAGTTCTGATGCTCGAAACGAATAACTAGAACGGACTAGGGGAAAAGTACGCATACCGTTGTAATCGGGCGAGTTTCTACTTTCAGATGCAACAGAAATTTTGCGGACTGGTCAATCCGTTCGCGAGATATGGCAGTTTGGAGGTAAGAAACGCTTGAGAAACTCAAAATTTTCGCAGTTCTGATGCTCGAAACGACTATCTAGAACGGACTAGGGGAAAAGTACGCATACCGTTGTAATCGGGCGAGTTTCTACTTTCAGATGCAACAGAAATTTTGTGGATTAGTCAATCCGTTCGCGAGATATGGCAGTTTGGAGGTAAGAAACGCTTGAGAAACTCAACATTTTCGCAGTTCTGATGCTCGAAATGAATAACTAGAACGGCCTAGGGGAAAAGTACGCATACCGTTGTAATCGGGCGACTTTCTACTTTCAGATGCAACAGAAATTTTGCGGATTGGTCAATCCGTTCGCGAGATATGGCAGTTTGGATGTAAGAAACGGTTGGGAAACTCAAAATTTTCACAGTTCTGATGCTAGAAACGAATAACCAGAACGGCCTAGGGGAAAAGTACGCATACCGTTGTAATCGGGCGAGTTTCTACTTTCAGATGCAACAGAAATTTTGCGGATTGGTCAATCCGTTCGCGAGATATGGCAGTTTGTAGGTAAGAAACGCTTGAGAAACTCAACATTTTCGCAGTTCTGATGCTCGAAACGAATAACCAGAACGGCCTAGGGGAAAAGTACGCATACCGTTGTAATCGGGCGACTTTCTACTTTCGGATGCAACAGAAATTTTGCGGATTGGTCAATCCGTTCGCGAGATATGGCAGTTTGGATGTAAGAAACGGTTGGGAAACTCAAAATTTTCACAGTTCTGATGCTAGAAACGAATAACCAGAACGGCCTAGGGGAAAAGTACGCATACCGTTGTAATCGGGCGAGTTTCTACTTTCAGATGCAACAGAAATTTTGCGGATTAGTCAATCCGTTCGCGAGATATGGCAGTTTGGAGGTAAGAAACGCTTGAGAAACTCAAAATTTTCGCAGTTCTGATGCTCGACAAGCATAACTAGAACGGTTTAGGGGGAAAGTACGCATACCGTTGTAATCGGGCGACTTTCTACTTTCAGATGCAACAGAAATTTTGCGGATTGGTCAATCCGTTCGCGAGATATGGCAGTTTGTAGGTAAGAAACGCTTGAGAAACTCAACATTTTCGCAGTTCTGATGCTCGAAACGAATAACTAGAACGGCCTAGGGGAAAAGTACGCATACCGTTGTAATCGGGCGAGTTTCTACTTTCAGATGTAACAGAAATTTTGCGGATTGGTCAATCCGTTCGCGAGATATGGCAGTTTGGAGGTAAGAAACGCTTGAGAAACTCAAAATTTTCGCAGTTCTGATGCTCGAAACGAATAACTAGAACGGACTAGGGGAAAAGTACGCATACCGTTGTAATCGGGCGAGTTTCTACTTTCAGATGCAACAGAAATTTTGCGGACTGGTCAATCCGTTCGCGAGATATGGCAGTTTGGAGGTAAGAAACGCTTGAGAAACTCAAAATTTTCGCAGTTCTGATGCTCGAAACGAATAACTAGAACGGACTAGGGGAAAAGTGCGCATACCGTTGTAATCGGACGAGTTTCTACTTTCAGATGCAACAGAAATTTTGCGGATTAGTCAATCCGTTCGCGAGATATGGCAGTTTGGAGGTAAGAAACGCTTGAGAAACTCAAAATTTTCGCAGTTCTGATGCTCGACAAGCATAACTAGAACGGTCTAGGGGGAAAGTACGCATACCGTTGTAATCGGGCGAGTTTCTACTTTCAGATGCAACAGAAATTTTGCGGATTGGTCAATCCGTTCGCGAGATATGGCAGATTGGATGTAAGAAACGGTTGGGAAACTCAAAATTTTCACAGTTCTGATGCTCGAAACGAATAACCAGAACGGCCTAGGGGAAAAGTACGCATACCGTTGTAATCGGGCGAGTTTCTACTTTCAGATGCAACAGAAATTTTGCGGATTGGTCAATCCGTTCGCGAGATATGGCAGTTTGTAGGTAAGAAACGCTTGAGAAACTCAACATTTTCGCAGTTCTGATGCTCGAAACGAATAACCAGAACGGCCTAGGGGAAAAGTACGCACACCGTTGTAATCGGGCGAGTTTGTACTTTCAGATGCAACAGTAATTTTGCGGATTGGTCAATCCGTTCGCGAGATATGGCAGTTTGGAGGTAAGAAACGCTTGAGAAACTCAAAATTTTCGCAGTTCTGATGCTCGAAACGAATAACTAGAACGGACTAGGGGAAAAGTACGCATACCGTTGTAATCGGGCGAGTTTCTACTTTCAGATGCAACAGAAATTTTGCGGACTGGTCAATCCGTTCGCGAGATATGGCAGTTTGGAGGTAAGAAACGCTTGAGAAACTCAAAATTTTCGCAGCTCTGATGCTCGAAACGAATAACTAGAACGGACTAGGGGAAAAGTACGCATACCGTTGTAATCGGGCGAGTTTCTACTTTCAGATGCAACAGAAATTTTGCGGATTAGTCAATCCGTTCGCGAGATATGGCAGTTTGGAGGTAAGAAACGCTTGAGAAACTCAAAATTTTCGCAGTTCTGATGCTCGACAAGCATAACTAGAACGGTCTAGGGGGAAAGTACGCATACCGTTGTAATCGGGCGACTTTCTACTTTCAGATGCAAAGAAATTTTGGAGATTGGTCAATCCGTTCGCGAGATATGGCAGTTTGGAGGTAAGAAACGCTTGAGAAACTCAAAAGTTTCGCAGTTCTGATGCTCGAAACGAATAACTAGAACGGACTAGGGGAAAAGTACGCATACCGTTGTAATCGGGCGAGTTTCTACTTTCAGATGCAACAGAAATTTTGCGGACTGGTCAATCCGTTCGCGAGATATGGCAGTTTGTAGGTAAGAAACGGTTGGGAAACTCAAAATTTTCACAGTTCTGATGCTCGAAACGAATAACCAGAACGGACTAGGGGAAAAGTACGCATACCGTTGTAATCGGGCGAGTTTCTACTTTCAGATGCAACAGAAATTTTGCGGACTGGTCAATCCGTTCGCGAGATATGGCAGTTTGGAGGTAAGAAACGCTTGAGAAACTCAAAATTTTCGCAGTTCTGATGCTCGAAACGAATAACTAGAACGGACTAGGGGAAAAGTGCGCATACCGTTGTAATCGGACGAGTTTCTACTTTCAGATGCAACAGAAATTTTGCGGATTAGTCAATCCGTTCGCGAGATATGGCAGTTTGGAGGTAAGAAACGCTTGAGAAACTCAAAATTTTCGCAGTTCTGATGCTCGACAAGCATAACTAGAACGGTCTAGGGGGAAAGTACGCATACCGTTGTAATCGGGCGAGTTTCTACTTTCAGATGCAACAGAAATTTTGCGGATTGGTCAATCCGTTCGCGAGATATGGCAGATTGGATGTAAGAAACGGTTGGGAAACTCAAAATTTTCACAGTTCTGATGCTCGAAACGAATAACCAGAACGGCCTAGGGGAAAAGTACGCATACCGTTGTAATCGGGCGAGTTTCTACTTTCAGATGCAACAGAAATTTTGCGGATTGGTCAATCCGTTCGCGAGATATGGCAGTTTGTAGGTAAGAAACGCTTGAGAAACTCAACATTTTCGCAGTTCTGATTCTCGAAACGAATAACCAGAACGGCCTAGGGGAAAAGTACGCACACCGTTGTAATCGGGCGAGTTTGTACTTTCAGATGCAACAGTAATTTTGCGGATTGGTCAATCCGTTCGCGAGATATGGCAGTTTGGAGGTAAGAAACGCTTGAGAAACTCAAAATTTTCGCAGTTCTGATGCTCGAAACGAATAACTAGAACGGACTAGGGGAAAAGTACGCATACCGTTGTAATCGGGCGAGTTTCTACTTTCAGATGCAACAGAAATTTTGCGGACTGGTCAATCCGTTCGCGAGATATGGCAGTTTGGAGGTAAGAAACGCTTGAGAAACTCAAAATTTTCGCAGCTCTGATGCTCGAAACGAATAACTAGAACGGACTAGGGGAAAAGTACGCATACCGTTGTAATCGGGCGAGTTTCTACTTTCAGATGCAACAGAAATTTTGCGGATTAGTCAATCCGTTCGCGAGATATGGCAGTTTGGAGGTAAGAAACGCTTGAGAAACTCAAAATTTTCGCAGTTCTGATGCTCGACAAGCATAACTAGAACGGTCTAGGGGGAAAGTACGCATACCGTTGTAATCGGGCGACTTTCTACTTTCAGATGCAAAGAAATTTTGGAGATTGGTCAATCCGTTCGCGAGATATGGCAGTTTGGAGGTAAGAAACGCTTGAGAAACTCAAAAGTTTCGCAGTTCTGATGCTCGAAACGAATAACTAGAACGGACTAGGGGAAAAGTACGCATACCGTTGTAATCGGGCGAGTTTCTACTTTCAGATGCAACAGAAATTTTGCGGACTGGTCAATCCGTTCGCGAGATATGGCAGTTTGTAGGTAAGAAACGCTTGAGAAACTCAAAATTTTCGCAGCTCTGATGCTAGAAACGAATAACCAGAACGGCCTAGGGGAAAAGTACGCATACCGTTGTAATCGGGCGAGTTTCTACTTTCAGATGCAACAGAAATTTTGCGGATTGGTCAATCCGTTCGCGAGATATGGCAGTTTGGATGTAAGAAACGGTTGGGAAACTCAAAATTTTCACAGTTCTGATGCTCGAAACGAATAACCAGAACGGCCTAGGGGAAAAGTACGCATACCGTTGTAATCGGGCGAGTTTCTACTTTCAGATGCAACAGAAATTTTGCGGATTGGTCAATCCGTTCGCGAGATATGGCAGTTTGTAGGTAAGAAACGCTTGAGAAACTCAACATTTTCGCAGTTCTGATGCTCGAAACGAATAACCAGAACGGCCTAGGGGAAAAGTACGCACACCGTTGTAATCGGGCGAGTTTGTACTTTCAGATGCAACAGAAATTTTGCGGATTGGTCAATCCGTTCGCGAGATATGGCAGTTTGGAGGTAAGAAACGCTTGAGAAACTCAAAATTTTCGCAGTTCTGATGCTCGAAACGAATAACTAGAACGGACTAGGGGAAAAGTACGCATACCGTTGTAATCGGGCGAGTTTCTACTTTCAGATGCAACAGAAATTTTGCGGACTGGTCAATCCGTTCGCGAGATATGGCAGTTTGGAGGTAAGAAACACTTGAGAAACTCAACATTTTCGCAGTTCTGATGCTCTAAATGAATAACTAGAACGGCCTAGGGGAAAAGTACGCATACCGTTGTAAGCGGGCGACTTTCTACTTTCAGATGCAACAGAAATTTTGCGGATTGGTCAATCCGTTCGCGAGATATGGCAGTTTGGAGGTAAGAAACGGTTGGGAAACTCAAAATTTTCACAGTTCTGATGCTCGAAACGAATAACCAGAACGGCCTAGGGGAAAAGTACGCATACCGTTGTAATCGGGCGAGTTTCTACTTTCAGATGCAACAGAAATTTTGCGGATTGGTCAATCCGTTCGCGAGATATGGCAGTTTGTAGGTAAGAAACGCTTGAGAAACTCAACATTTTCGCAGTTCTGATTCTCGAAACGAATAACCAGAACGGCCTAGGGGAAAAGTACGCACACCGTTGTAATCGGGCGAGTTTGTACTTTCAGATGCAACAGTAATTTTGCGGATTGGTCAATCCGTTCGCGAGATATGGCAGTTTGGAGGTAAGAAACGCTTGAGTAACTCAAAATTTTCGCAGTTCTGATGCTCGAAACGAATAACTAGAACGGACTAGGGGAAAAGTACGCATACCGTTGTAATCGGGCGAGTTTCTACTTTCAGATGCAACAGAAATTTTGCGGACTGGTCAATCCGTTCGCGAGATATGGCAGTTTGGAGATAAGAAACGCTTGAGAAACTCAAAATTTTCGCAGTTCTGATGCTCGAAACGAATAACTAGAACGGACTAGGGGGAAAGTACGCATACCGTTGTAATCGGGCGAGTTTCTACTTTCAGATGCAACAGAAATTTTGCGGATTAGTCAATCCGTTCGCGAGATATGGCAGTTTGGAGGTAAGAAACGCTTGAGAAAATCAAAATTTTCGCAGTTCTGATGCTCGACAAGCATAACTAGAACGGTCTAGGGGGAAAGTACGCATACCGTTGTAATCGGGCGACTTTCTACTTTCAGATGCAAAGAAATTTTGGAGATTGGTCAATCCGTTCGCGAGATATGGCAGTTTGGAGGTAAGAAACGGTTGAGAAACTCAAAATTATCACAGTTCTGATGCTCGAAACGAGTAACCAGAACGGCCTAGGGGAAAAGTACGCATACCGTTGTAATCGGGCGAGTTTCTACTTTCAGATGCAACAGAAATTTTGCGAATTGATCAATCCGTTCGCGAGTTATGGCAGTTTGGAGGTAAGCAACGCTTGAGAAACCCAAAATTTTCGCAGTTCTCATGCTCGAAGCGAGTAACTACAACGGCCTAGGGGAAAAGTACGCATACCGTTGTAATCGGGCGAGTTTCTACTTTCAGATGCAACAGAAATTTTGCGGATTGGTCAATCCGTTCGCGAGATATGGCAGTTTGTAGGTAAGAAACGCTTGAGAAACTCAACATTTTCGCAGTTCTGATGCTCGAAACGAATAACTAGAACGGCCTAGGGGAAAAGTACGCATACCGTTGTAATCGGGCGAGTTTCTACTTTCAGATGTAACAGAAATTTTGCGGATTGGTCAATCCGTTCGCGAGATATGGCAGTTTGGAGGTAAGAAACGCTTGAGAAACTCAAAATTTTCGCAGTTCTGATGCTCGAAACGAATGACTAGAACGGACTAGGGGAAAAGAACGCATACCGTTGTAATCGGGCGAGTTTCTACGTTCAGAAGCAACAGAAATTTTGCGGATTGGTCAATCCGTTCGCGAGATATGGCAGTTTGGAGGTCAGAAACGCTTGAGAAACTCAAAATTTTCGCAGTTCTAATGCTCGAAACGAATAACTAGAACGGCCTAGGGGAAAAGTACGCATACCGTTGTAAGCGGGCGACTTTCTACTTTCAGATGCAACAGAAATTTTGCGGATTGGTCAATCCGTTCGCGAGATATGGCAGTTTGGAGGTAAGAAACGCTTGAGAAACTCAAAATTTTCGCAGTTCTGATGCTCGACAAGCATAACTAGAACGGTCTAGGGGGAAAGTACGCATACCGTTGTAATCGGGCGACTTTCTACTTTCAGATGCAAAGAAATTTTGGAGATTGGTCAATCCGTTCGCGAGATATGGCAGTTTGGAGGTAAGAAACGGTTGAGAAACTCAAAATTATCACAGTTCTGATGCTCGAAACGAGTAACCAGAACGGCCTAGGGGAAAAGTACGCATACCGTTGTAATCGGGCGAGTTTCTACTTTCAGATGCAACAGAAATTTTGCGGATTGGTCAATCCGTTCGCGAGATATGGCAGTTTGGAGGTAAGAAACGCTTGAGAAACTCAAAATTTTCGCAGTTCTGATGCTCGAAACGAATAACTAGAACGGACTAGGGGAAAAGTACGCATACCGTTGTAATCGGGCGAGTTTCTACTTTCAGATGCAACAGAAATTTTGCGGACTGGTCAATCCGTTCGCGAGATATGGCAGTTTGGAGATAAGAAACGCTTGAGAAACTCAAAATTTTCGCAGTTCTGATGCTCGAAACGAATAACTAGAACGGACTAGGGGGAAAGTACGCATACCGTTGTAATCGGGCGAGTTTCTACTTTCAGATGCAACAGAAATTTTGCGGATTAGTCAATCCGTTCGCGAGATATGGCAGTTTGGAGGTAAGAAACGCTTGAGAAAATCAAAATTTTCGCAGTTCTGATGCTCGACAAGCATAACTAGAACGGTCTAGGGGGAAAGTACGCATACCGTTGTAATCGGGCGACTTTCTACTTTCAGATGCAAAGAAATTTTGGAGATTGGTCAATCCGTTCGCGAGATATGGCAGTTTGGAGGTAAGAAACGGTTGAGAAACTCAAAATTATCACAGTTCTGATGCTCGAAACGAGTAACCAGAACGGCCTAGGGGAAAAGTACGCATACCGTTGTAATCGGGCGAGTTTCTACTTTCAGATGCAACAGAAATTTTGCGAATTGATCAATCCGTTCGCGAGTTATGGCAGTTTGGAGGTAAGCAACGCTTGAGAAACCCAAAATTTTCGCAGTTCTCATGCTCGAAGCGAGTAACTACAACGGCCTAGGGGAAAAGTACGCATACGGTTGTAATCGGGCGAGTTTCTACTTTCAGATGCAACAGAAATTTTGCGGATTGGTCAATCCGTTCGCGAGATATGGCAGTTTGGAGGTAAGAAACGCTTGAGAAACTCACAATTTTCGCAGTTCTGATGCTCGACAAGCATAACTAGAACGGTCTAGGGGAACAGTACGCATACTGTTGTAATCGGGCGAGTTTCTACTTTCAGATGCAACAGAAATTTTGCGGATTGGTCAATCCGTTCGCGAGATATGGCAGTTTGTAGGTAAGAAACGCTTGAGAAACTCAACATTTTCGCAGTTCTGATGCTCGAAACGAATAACTAGAACGGCCTAGGGGAAAAGTACGCATACCGTTGTAATCGGGCGAGTTTCTACTTTCAGATGTAACAGAAATTTTGCGGATTGGTCAATCCGTTCGCGAGATATGGCAGTTTGGAGGTAAGAAACGCTTGAGAAACTCAAAATTTTCGCAGTTCTGATGCTCGAAACGAATGACTAGAACGGACTAGGGGAAAAGAACGCATACCGTTGTAATCGGGCGAGTTTCTACGTTCAGAAGCAACAGAAATTTTGCGGATTGGTCAATCCGTTCGCGAGATATGGCAGTTTGGAGGTCAGAAACGCTTGAGAAACTCAAAATTTTCGCAGTTCTAATGCTCGAAACGAATAACTAGAACGGCCTAGGGGAAAAGTACGCATACCGTTGTAATCGGGCGAGTTTCTACTTTCAGATGCAACAGAAATTTTGCGGATTAGTCAATCCGTTCGCGAAATATGGCAGTTTGGAGGTAAGAAACGCTTGAGAAACTCAAAATTTTCGCAGTTCTGATGCTCGAAACGAATAACTAGAACGGACTAGGGGAAAAGTACGCATACCGTTGTAATCGGGCGAGTTTCTACTTTCAGATGCAACAGAAATTTTGCGGACTGGTCAATCCGTTCGCGAGATATGGCAGTTTGGAGGTAAGAAACGCTTGAGAAACTCAAAATTTTCGCAGTTCTGATGCTCGAAACGAATAACTAGAACGGACTAGGGGGAAAGTACGCATACCGTTGTAATCGGGCGAGTTTCTACTTTCAGATGCAACAGAAATTTTGCGGATTAGTCAATCCGTTCGCGAGATATGGCAGTTTGGAGGTAAGAAACGCTTGAGAAAATCAAAATTTTCGCAGTTCTGATGCTCGACAAGCATAACTAGAACGGTCTAGGGGGAAAGTACGCATACCGTTGTAATCGGGCGACTTTCTACTTTCAGATGCAAAGAAATTTTGGAGATTGGTCAATCCGTTCGCGAGATATGGCAGTTTGGAGGTAAGAAACGGTTGAGAAACTCAAAATTATCACAGTTCTGATGCTCGAAACGAGTAACCAGAACGGCCTAGGGGAAAAGTACGCATACCGTTGTAATCGGGCGAGTTTCTACTTTCAGATGCAACAGAAGTTTTGCGAATTGATCAATCCGTTCGCGAGATATGGCAGTTTGGAGGTAAGCAACGCTTGAGAAACCCAAAATTTTCGCAGTTCTCATGCTCGAAGCGAGTAACTACAACGGCCTAGGGGAAAAGTACGCATACCGTTGTAATCGGGCGAGTTTCTACTTTCAGATGCAACAGAAATTTTGCGGATTGGTCAATCCGTTCACGAGATATGGCAGTTTGGAGGTAAGAAACGCTTGAGAAACTCACAATTTTCGCAGTTCTGATGCTCGACAAGCATAACTAGAACGGTCTAGGGGAACAGTACGCATACTGTTGTAATCGGGCGAGTTTCTACTTTCAGATGCAACAGAAATTTTGCGGATTGGTCAATCCGTTCGCGAGATATGGCAGTTTGTAGGTAAGAAACGCTTGAGAAACTCAACATTTTCGCAGTTCTGATGCTCGAAACGAATAACTAGAACGGCCTAGGGGAAAAGTACGCATACCGTTGTAATCGGGCGAGTTTCTACTTTCAGATGTAACAGAAATTTTGCGGATTGGTCAATCCGTTCGCGAGATATGGCAGTTTGGAGGTAAGAAACGCTTGAGAAACTCAAAATTTTCGCAGTTCTGATGCTCGAAACGAATGACTAGAACGGACTAGGGGAAAAGAACGCATACCGTTGTAATCGGGCGAGTTTCTACGTTCAGAAGCAACAGAAATTTTGCGGATTGGTCAATCCGTTCGCGAGATATGGCAGTTTGGAGGTCAGAAACGCTTGAGAAACTCAAAATTTTCGCAGTTCTAATGCTCGAAACGAATAACTAGAACGGCCTAGGGGAAAAGTACGCATACCGTTGTAATCGGGCGAGTTTCTACTTTCAGATGCAACTGAAATTTTGCGGATTAGTCAATCCGTTCGCGAGATATGGCAGTTTGGAGGTAAGAAACGCTTGAGAAACTCAACATTTTCGCAGTTCTGATGCTCGAAATGAATAACTAGAACGGCCTAGGGGAAAAGTACGCATAACGTTGTAATCGGGCGACTTTCTACTTTCAGATGCAACAGAAATTTTGCGGATTGGTCAATCCGTTCGCGAGATATGGCAGTTTGGATGTAAGAAACGCTTGAGAAACTCAAAATTTTCGCAGTTCTGATGCTCGACAAGCATAACTAGAACGGTCTAGGGGAAAAGTACGCATACCGTTGTAATCGGGCGAGTTTCTACTTTCAGATGCAACAGAAATTTTGCGGATTGGTCAATCCGTTCGCGAGATATGGCAGTTTGTAGGTAAGAAACGCTTGAGAAACTCAACATTTTCGCAGTTCTGATGCTCGAAACGAATAAATAGAACGGCCTAGGGGAAAAGTACGCATACCGTTGTAATCGGGCGAGTTTCTACTTTCAGATGCAACAGAAATTTTGCGGATTGGTCAATCCGTTCGCGAGATATGGCAGTTTGCAGGCAAGAAACGCTTGAGAAACTCAACATTTTCGCAGTTCTGATGCTCGAAACGAATAACTAGAACGGCCTAGGGGAAAAGTACGCATACCGTTGTAATCGGGTGAGTTTCTACTTTCAGATGCAACAGAAATTTTGCGGATTAGTCAATCCGTTCGCGAGATATGGCAGTTTGGAGGTAAGAAACGCTTGAGAAACTCAAAATTTTCGCAGTTCTGATGCTCGACAAGCATAACTAGAACGGTCTAGGGGAAAAGTACGCATACCGTTGTAATCGGGCGAGTTTCTACTTTCAGATGCAACAGAAATTTTGCGGATTAGTCAATCCGTTCGCGAGATATGGCAGTTTGGAGGTAAGAAACGCTTGAGAAACTCAACATTTTCGCAGTTCTGATGCTCGACAAGCATAACTAGAACGGCCTAGGGGAAAAGTACGCACACCGTTGTAATCGGGCGAGTTTGTACTTTCAGATGCAACAGAAATTTTGCGGATTGGTCAATCCGTTCGCGAGATATGGCAGTTTGGAGGTAAGAAACGCTTGAGAAACTCAAAATTTTCGCAGTTCTGATGCTCGAAACGAATAACTAGAACGGACTAGGGGAAAAGTACGCATACCGTTGTAATCGGGTGAGTTTCTACTTTCAGATGCAACAGAAATTTTGCGGATTAGTCAATCCGTTCGCGAGATATGGCAGTTTGGAGGTAAGAAACGCTTGAGAAACTCTAAATTTTCGCAGTTCTGATGCTCGACAAGCATAACTAGATCGGTCTAGGGGAAAAGTACGCATACCGTTGTAATCGGGCGAGTTTCTACTTTCAGATGCAACAGAAATTTTGCGGATTGGTCAATCCGTTCGCGAGATATGGCAGTTTGGAGGTAAGAAACGCTTGAGAAACTCAAAATTTTCGCAGTTCTGATGCTCGAAACGAATAACTAGAACGGACTAGGGGAAAAGTACGCATACCGTTGTAATCGGGCGACTTTCTGCTTTCAGATGCAACAGAAATTTTGCGGATTGGTCAATCAGTTCGCGAGATATGGCAGTTTGGAGGTAAGAAACGGTTGAGAAACTCAAAATTTTCACAGTTCTGATGCTCGAAACGTATAACCAGAACGGCCTAGGGGAAAAGTACGCATACCGTTGTAATCGGGCGAGTTTCTACTTTCAGATGCAACAGAAATTTTGCGGATTGGTCAATCCGTTCGCGAGATATGGCAGTTTGGAGGTAAGAAATGCTTGAGAAACTCAAAATTTTCGCAGTTCTGATGCTCGACAAGCATAACTAGAACGGTCTAGGGGAAAAGTACGCATACCGTTGTAATCGGGCGAGTTTCTACTTTCAGATGCAACAGAAATTTTGCGGATTGGTCAATCCGTTCGCGAGATATGGCAGTTTGTAGGTAAGAAACGCTTGAGAAACTCAACATTTTCGCAGTTCTGATGCTCGAAACGAATAAATAGAACGGCCTAGGGGAAAAGTACGCATACCGTTGTAATCGGGCGAGTTTCTACTTTCAGATGCAACAGAAATTTTGCGGATTGGTCAATCCGTTCGCGAGATATGGCAGTTTGTAGGCAAGAAACGCTTGAGAAACTCAACATTTTCGCAGTTCTGATGCTCGAAACGAATAACTAGAACGGCCTAGGGGAAAAGTACGCATACCGTTGTAATCGGGTGAGTTTCTACTTTCAGATGCAACAGAAATTTTGCGGATTAGTCAATCCGTTCGCGAGATATGGCAGTTTGGAGGTAAGAAACGCTTGAGAAACTCAAAATTTTCGCAGTTCTGATGCTCGACAAGCATAACTAGAACGGTCTAGGGGAAAAGTACGCATACCGTTGTAATCGGGCGAGTTTCTACTTTCAGATGCAACAGAAATTTTGCGGATTAGTCAATCCGTTCGCGAGATATGGCAGTTTGGAGGTAAGAAACGCTTGAGAAACTCAACATTTTCGCAGTTCTGATGCTCGACAAGCATAACTAGAACGGCCTAGGGGAAAAGTACGCACACCGTTGTAATCGGGCGAGTTTGTACTTTCAGATGCAACAGAAATTTTGCGGATTGGTCAATCCGTTCGCGAGATATGGCAGTTTGGAGGTAAGAAACGCTTGAGAAACTCAAAATTTTCGCAGTTCTGATGCTCGAAACGAATAACTAGAACGGACTAGGGGAAAAGTACGCATACCGTTGTAATCGGGCGAGTTTCTACTTTCAGATGCAACAGAAATTTTGCGGACTGGTCAATCCGTTCGCGAGATATGGCAGTTTGGAGGTAAGAAACGCTTGAGAAACTCAAAATTTTCGCAGTTCTGATGCTCGAAACGAATAACTAGAACGGCCTAGGGGAAAAGAACGCATACCGTTGTAATCGGGTGAGTTTCTACTTTCAGATGCAACAGAAATTTTGCGGATTAGTCAATCCGTTCGCGAGATATGGCAGTTTGGAGGTAAGAAACGCTTGAGAAACTCAAAATTTTCGCAGTTCTGATGCTCGACAAGCATAACTAGAACGGTCTAGGGGAAAAGTACGCATACAGTTGTAATCGGGCGAGTTTCTACTTTCAGATGCAACAGAAACTTTGCGGATTGGTCAATCCGTTCGCGAGATATGGCAGTTTGGAGGTAAGAAACGCTTGAGAAACTCAAAATTTTCGCAGTTCTGATGCTCGAAACGAATAACTAGAACGGACTAGGGGAAAAGTACGCATACCGTTGTAATCGGGCGACTTTCTGCTTTCAGATGCAACAGAAATTTTGCGGATTGGTCAATCAGTTCGCGAGATATGGCAGTTTGGAGGTAAGAAACGGTTGAGAAACTCAAAATTTTCACAGTTCTGATGCTCGAAACGAATAACCAGAACGGCCTAGGGGAAAAGTACGCATACCGTTGTAATCGGGCGAGTTTCTACTTTCAGATGCAACAGAAATTTTGCGGATTGGTCAATCCGTTCGCGAGATATGGCAGTTTGGAGGTAAGAAACGCTTGAGAAACTCAAAATTTTCGCAGTTCTGATGCTCGAAATGAATAACTAGAACGGACTAGGGGAAAAGTACGCATACCGTTGTAATCGGGCGACTTTCTACTTTCAGATGCAACAGAAATTTTGCGGATTGGTCAATCCGTTCGCGAGATATGGCAGTTTGGATGTAAGAAACGGTTGGGAAACTCAAAATTTTTACAGTTCTGATGCTCGAAACGAATAACCAGAACGGACTAGGGGAAAAGTACGCATACCGTTGTAATCGGGCGACTTTCTACTTTCAGATGCAACAGAAATTTTGCGGTTTGGTCAATCCGTTCGCGAGATATGGCAGTTTGTAGGTAAGAAACGCTTGAGAAACTCAACATTTTCGCAGTTCTGATGCTCGAAACGAATAACTAGAACGGCCTAGGGGAAAAGTACGCACACCGTTGTAATCGGGCGAGTTTGTACTTTCAGATGCAACAGAAATTTTGCGGATTGTTCAATCCGTTCGCGAGATATGGCAGTTTGGAGGTAAGAAACGCTTGAGAAATTCAAAATTTTCGCAGTTCTGATGCTCGAAACGAATAACTAGAACGGACTAGGGGAAAAGTACGCATACCGTTGTAATCGGGCTAGTTTCTACTTTCAGATGCAACAGAAATTTTGCGGACTGGTCAATCCGTTCGCGAGATATGGCAGTTTGGAGGGAAGAAACGCTTGAGAAACTCAAAATTTTCGCAGTTCTGATGCTCGACAAGCATAACCAGAACGGTCTAGGGGAAAAGTACGCATACCGTTGTAATCGGGCGAGTTTCTACTTTCAGATGCAACAGAAATTTTGCGGATTGGTCAATGCGTTCGCGAGATATGGCAGTTTGGATGTAAGAAACGCTTGAGAAACTCAAAATTTTCGCAGTTCTGATGCTCGAAACGAATATCTAGAACGGACTAGGGGAAAAGTACGCATACCGTTGTAATCGGGCGACTTTCTACTTTCAGATGCAAAGAAATTTTGGAGATTGGTCAATCCGTTCGCGAGATATGGCAGTTTGGATGTAAGAAACGGTTGAGAAACTCAAAATTTTCACAGTTCTGATGCTCGAAACGAATAACCAGAAAGGCCTAGGGGAAAAGTACGCATACCGTTGTAATCGGGCGAGTTTCTACTTTCAGATGCAACAGAAATTTTGCGGATTGGTCAATCCGTTCGCCAGATATGGCAGTTTGGAGGTAAGAAACGCTTGAGAAACTCAAAATTTTCGCAGTTCTGATGCTCGAAACGAATAACTAGAACGGACTAGGGGAAAAGTACGCATACCGTTGTAATTGGGCGAGTTTCTACTTTCAGATGCAACAGAAATTTTGCGGATTGGTCAATCCGTTCGCGAGATATGGCAGTTTGGAGGTAAGAAACGCTTGAGAAACTCAAAATTTTCGCAGTTCTGATGCTCGAAACGAATAACTAGAACGGCCTAGGGGAAAAGTACGCATAGCGTTGTAATCGGGCGAGTTTCTACTTTCAGATGCAACAGAAATTTTGCGGATTAGTCAATCCGTTCGCGAGATATGGCAGTTTGGAGGTATGAAACGCTTGAGAAACTCAAAATTTTCGCAGTTCTGATGCTCGACAAGCATAACTAGAACGTTGAGGGGAAAAGTACGCATACCGTTGTAATCGGGCGACTTTCTACTTTCAGATGCAACAGAAATTTTGCGGATTGGTCAATCCGTTCGCGAGATATGGCAGTTTGGAAGTAAGAAACGCTTGAGAAACTTAAAATTTTCGCAGTTCAGATGCTCGAAACGAATAACTAGAACGGACTAGGGGAAAAGTACGCATACCGTTGTAATCGGGCGAGTTTCTACGTTCAGATGCAACAGAAATTTTGCGGATTGATAAATCCGTTCGCGAGATATGCTAGTTTGTAGGTCAGAAACGCTTGAGAAACTCAAAATTTTCGCAGTTCTGATGCTCGAAACGAATAACTAGAACGGCCTAGGGGAAAAGTACGCATACCGTTGTAATCGGGCGAGTTTCTACTTTCAGATGCAACAGAAATTTTGCGGATTGGTCAATCCGTTCGCGAGATATGGCAGTTTGGAAGTAAGAAACGCTTGAGAAACTTAAAATTTTCGCAGTTCAGATGCTCGAAACGAATAACTAGAACGGACTAGGGGAAAAGTACGCATACCGTTGTAATCGGGCGAGTTTCTACGTTCAGATGCAACAGAAATTTTGCGGATTGATAAATCCGTTCGCGAGATATGCTAGTTTGTAGGTCAGAAACGCTTGAGAAACTCAAAATTTTCGCAGTTCTGATGCTCGAAACGAATAACTAGAACGGCCTAGGGGAAAAGTACGCATACCGTTGTAATCGGGCGAGTTTCTACTTTCAGATGCAACAGAAATTTTGCGGATTGGTCAATCCGTTCGCGAGATATGGCAGTTTGTAGGCAAGAAACGCTTGAGAAACTCAAAATCTTCGCAGTTCTGATGCTCGACAAGCATAACTAGAACGGTCTAGGGGAAAAGTACGCATACCGTTGTAATCGGGCGAGTTTCTACTTTCAGATGCAACAGAAATTTTGCGGATTGGTCAATGCGTTCGCGAGATATGGCAGTTTGGATGTAAGAAACGCTTGAGAAACTCAAAATTTTCGCAGTTCTGATGCTCGAAACGAATATCTAGAACGGACTAGGGGAAAAGTACGCATACCGTTGTAATCGGGCGACTTTCTACTTTCAGACGCAACAGAAATTTTGCGGATTGGTCAATCAGTTCGCGAGATATGGCAGTTTGGATGTAAGAAACGGTTGAGAAACTCAAAATTTTCACAGTTCTGATGTTCGAAACGAATAACCAGAACGGCCTAGGGGAAAAGTACGCATACCGCTGTAATCGGGCGAGTTTCTACTTTCAGATGCAACAGAAATTTTGCGGATTGGTCAATCCGTTCTCGAGATATGGCAGTTTGTAGGTAGAAACGCTTGAGAAACTCAACATTTTCGCAGTTCTGATGCTCGAAACGAATAACTAGAACGGCCTAGAGGAAAAGTACGCATACCGTTGTAATCGGGCGACTTTCTTCTTTCAGATGCAACAGAAATTTTGCGGATTGGTCAATCAGTTCGCGAGATATGGCAGTTTGGAGGTAAGAAACGGTTGAGAAACTCAAAATTTTCACAGTTCTGATGCTCGAAACGAATAACCAGAACGGCCTAGGGGAAAAGTACGCATACCGTTGTAATCGGGCGAGTTTCTACTTTCAGATGCAACAGAAATTTTGCGGATTGGTCAATCCGTTCGCGAGATATGGCAGTTTGGAGGTAAGAAACGCTTGAGAAACTCAAAATTTTCGCAGTTCTGATGCTCGAAACGAATAACTAGAACGGACTAGGGGAAAAGTACGCATACCGTTGTAATTGGGCGAGTTTCTACTTTCAGATGCAACAGAAATTTTGCGGATTGGTCAATCCGTTCGCGAGATATGGCAGTTTGGAGGTAAGAAACGCTTGAGAAACTCAAAATTTTCGCAGTTCTGATGCTCGAAACGAATAACTAGAACGGCCTAGGGGAAAAGTACGCATAGCGTTGTAATCGGGCGAGTTTCTACTTTCAGATGCAACAGAAATTTTGCGGATTAGTCAATCCGTTCGCGAGATATGGCAGTTTGGAGGTATGAAACGCTTGAGAAACTCAAAATTTTCGCAGTTCTGATGCTCGACAAGCATAACTAGAACGGTCGAGGGGAAAAGTACGCATACCGTTGTAATCGGGCGACTTTCTACTTTCAGATGCAACAGAAATTTTGCGGATTGGTCAATCCGTTCGCGAGATATGGCAGTTTGAAAGTAAGAAACGCTTGAGAAACTTAAAATTTTCGCAGTTCAGATGCTCGAAACGAATAACTAGAACGGACTAGGGGAAAAGTACGCATACCGTTGTAATCGGGCGAGTTTCTACGTTCAGATGCAACAGAAATTTTGCGGATTGATAAATCCGTTCGCGAGATATGCTAGTTTGTAGGTCAGAAACGCTTGAGAAACTCAAAATTTTCGCAGTTCTGATGCTCGAAACGAATAACTAGAACGGCCTAGGGGAAAAGTACGCATACCGTTGTAATCGGGCGAGTTTCTACTTTCAGATGCAACAGAAATTTTGCGGATTAGTCAATCCGTTCGCGAGATATGGCAGTTTGGAGGTAAGAAACGCTTGAGAAACTCAACATTTTCGCAGTTCTGATGCTCGAAACGAATAAATAGAACGGCCTAGGGGAAAAGTACGCATACCGTTGTAATCGGGCGAGTTTCTACTTTCAGATGCAACAGAAATTTTGCGGATTAGTCAATCCGTTCGCGAGATATGGCAGTTTGGAGGTAAGAAACGCTTGAGAAACTCAATATTTTCGCAGTTCTGATGCTCGACAAGCATAACTAGAACGGCCTAGGGGAAAAGTACGCACACCGTTGTAATCGGGCGAGTTTGTACTTTCAGATGCAACAGAAATTTTGCGGATTGGTCAATCCGTTCGCGAGATATGGCAGTTTGGAGGTAAGAAACGCTTGAGAAACTCAAAATTTTCGCAGTTCTGATGCTCGAAACGAATAACTAGAACGGACTAGGGGAAAAGTACGCATACCGTTGTAATCGGGCGAGTTTCTACTTTCAGATGCAACAGAAATTTTGCGGACTGGTCAATCCGTTCGCGAGATATGGCAGTTTGGAGGTAAGAAACGCTTGAGAAACTCAAAATTTTCGCAGTTCTGATGCTCGAAACGAATAACTAGAACGGCCTAGGGGAAAAGTACGCATACCGTTGTAATCGGGTGAGTTTCTACTTTCAGATGCAACAGAAATTTTGCGGATTAGTCAATCCGTTCGCGAGATATGGCAGTTTGGAGGTAAGAAACGCTTGAGAAACTCAAAATTTTCGCAGTTCTGATGCTCGACAAGCATAACTAGAACGGTCTAGGGGAAAAGTACGCATACTGTTGTAATCGGGCGAGTTTCTACTTTCAGATGCAACAGAAATTTTGCGGATTGGTCAATCCGTTCGCGAGATATGGCAGTTTGGAGGTAAGAAACGCTTGAGAAACTCAAAATTTTCGCAGTTCTGATGCTCGAAACGAATAACTAGAACGGACTAGGGGAAAAGTACGCATACCGTTGTAATCGGGCGACTTTCTGCTTTCAGATGCAACAGAAATTTTGCGGATTGGTCAATCAGTTCGCGAGATATGGCAGTTTGGAGGTAAGAAACGGTTGAGAAACTCAAAATTTTCACAGTTCTGATGCTCGAAACGAATAACCAGAACGGCCTAGGGGAAAAGTACGCATACCGTTGTAATCGGGCGAGTTTCTACTTTCAGATGCAACAGAAATTTTGCGGATTGGTCAATCCGTTCGCGAGATATGGCAGTTTGGAGGTAAGAAACGCTTGAGAAACTCAAAATTTTCGCAGTTCTGATGCTCGAAACGAGTAACCAGAACGGCCTAGGGGAAAAGTACGCATACCGTTGTAATCGGGCGAGTTTCTACTTTCAGATGCAACAGAAATTTTGCGAATTGATCAATCCGTTCGCGAGATATGGCAGTTTGGAGGTAAGCAACGCTTGAGAAACCCAAAATTTTCGCAGTTCTCATGCTCGAAGCGAGTAACTACAACGGCCTAGGGGAAAAGTACGCATACCGTTGTAATCGGGCGAGTTTCTACTTTCAGATGCAACAGAAATTTTGCGGATTGGTCAATCCGTTCGCGAGATATGGCAGTTTGGAGGTAAGAAACGCTTGAGAAACTCACAATTTTCGCAGTTCTGATGCTCGACAAGCATAACTAGAACGGTCTAGGGGAACAGTACGCATACTGTTGTAATCGGGCGAGTTTCTACTTTCAGATGCAACAGAAATTTTGCGGATTGGTCAATCCGTTCGCGAGATATGGCAGTTTGTAGGTAAGAAACGCTTGAGAAACTCAACATTTTCGCAGTTCTGATGCTCGAAACGAATAACTAGAACGGCCTAGGGGAAAAGTACGCATAGCGTTGTAATCGGGCGAGTTTCTACTTTCAGATGTAACAGAAATTTTGCGGATTGGTCAATCCGTTCGCGAGATATGGCAGTTTGGAGGTAAGAAACGCTTGAGAAACTCAAAATTTTCGCAGTTCTGATGCTCGAAACGAATGACTAGAACGGACTAGGGGAAAAGAACGCATACCGTTGTAATCGGGCGAGTTTCTACGTTCAGAAGCAACAGAAATTTTGCGGATTGGTCAATCCGTTCGCGAGATATGGCAGTTTGGAGGTCAGAAACGCTTGAGAAACTCAAAATTTTCGCAGTTCTAATGCTCGAAACGAATAACTAGAACGGCCTAGGGGAAAAGTACGCATACCGTTGTAATCGGGCGAGTTTCTACTTTCAGATGCAACAGAAATTTTGCGGATTAGTCAATCCGTTCGCGAGATATGGCAGTTTGGAGGTAAGAAACGCTTGAGAAACTCAACATTTTCGCAGTTCTGATGCTCGAAATGAATAACTAGAACGGCCTAGGGGAAAAGTACGCATACCGTTGTAATCGGGTGAGTTTCTACTTTCAGATGCAACAGAAATTTTGCGGATTAGTCAATCCGTTCGCGAGATATGGCAGTTTGGAGGTAAGAAACGCTTGAGAAACTCAAAATTTTCGCAGTTCTGATGCTCGACAAGCATAACTAGAACGGTCTAGGGGAAAAGTACGCATACCGTTGTAATCGGGCGAGTTTCTACTTTCAGATGCAACAGAAATTTTGCGGATTAGTCAATCCGTTCGCGAGATATGGCAGTTTGGAGGTAAGAAACGCTTGAGAAACTCAACATTTTCGCAGTTCTGATGCTCGACAAGCATAACTAGAACGGCCTAGGGGAAAAGTACGCACACCGTTGTAATCGGGCGAGTTTGTACTTTCAGATGCAACAGAAATTTTGCGGATTGGTCAATCCGTTCGCGAGATATGGCAGTTTGGAGGTAAGAAACGCTTGAGAAACTCAAAATTTTCGCAGTTCTGATGCTCGAAACGAATAACTAGAACGGACTAGGGGAAAAGTACGCATACCGTTGTAATCGGGCGAGTTTCTACTTTCAGATGCAACAGAAATTTTGGGGACTGGTCAATCCGTTCGCGAGATATGGCAGTTTGGAGGTAAGAAACGCTTGAGAAACTCAAAATTTTCGCAGTTCTGATGCTCGACAAGCATAACTAGAACGGTCTAGGGGAAAAGTACGCATACCGTTGTAATCGGGCGAGTTTCTACTTTCAGATGCAACAGAAATTTTGCGGATTAGTCAATCCGTTCGCGAGATATGGCAGTTTGGAGGTAAGAAACGCTTGAGAAACTCAACATTTTCGCAGTTCTGATGCTCGACAAGCATAAATAGAACGGCCTAGGGGAAAAGTACGCACACCGTTGTAATCGGGCGAGTTTGTACTTTCAGATGCAACAGAAATTTTGCGGATTGGTCAATCCGTTCGCGAGATATGGCAGTTTGGAGGTAAGAAACGCTTGAGAAACTCAAAATTTTCGCAGTTCTGATGCTCGAAACGAATAACTAGAACGGACTAGGGGAAAAGTACGCATACCGTTGTAATCGGGCGAGTTTCTACTTTCAGATGCAACAGAAATTTTGCGGACTGGTCAATCCGTTCGCGAGATATGGCAGTTTGGAGGTAAGAAACGCTTGAGAAACTCAAAATTTTCGCAGTTCTGATGCTCGAAACGAATAACTAGAACGGCCTAGGGGAAAAGTACGCATACCGTTGTAATCGGGTGAGTTTCTACTTTCAGATGCAACAGAAATTTTGCGGATTAGTCAATCCGTTCGCGAGATATGGCAGTTTGGAGGTAAGAAACGCTTGAGAAACTCAAAATTTTCGCAGTTCTGATGCTCGACAAGCATAACTAGAACAGTCTAGGGGAAAAGTACGCATACAGTTGTAATCGGGCGAGTTTCTACTTTCAGATGCAACAGAAATTTTGCGGATTGGTCAATCCGTTCGCGAGATATGGCAGTTTGGAGGTAAGAAACGCTTGAGAAACTCAAAATTTTCGCAGTTCTGATGCTCGAAACGAATAACTAGAACGGACTAGGGGAAAAGTACGCATACCGTTGTAATCGGGCGACTTTCTGCTTTCAGATGCAACAGAAATTTTGCGGATTGGTCAATCAGTTCGCGAGATATGGCAGTTTGGAGGTAAGAAACGGTTGAGAAACTCAAAATTTTCACAGTTCTGATGCTCGAAACGAATAACCAGAACGGCCTAGGGGAAAAGTACGCATACCGTTGTAATCGGGCGAGTTTCTACTTTCAGATGCAACAGAAATTTTGCGGATTGGTCAATCCGTTCGCGAGATATGGCAGTTTGGAGGTAAGAAACGCTTGAGAAACTCAAAATTTTCGCAGTTCTGATGCTCGAAATGAATAACTAGAACGGACTAGGGGAAAAGTACGCATACCGTTGTAATCGGGCGACTTTCTACTTTCAGATGCAACAGAAATTTTGCGGATTGGTCAATCCGTTCGCGAGATATGGCAGTTTGGATGTAAGAAACGGTTGGGAAACTCAAAATTTTCACAGTTCTGATGCTCGAAACGAATAACCAGAACGGCCTAGGGGAAAAGTACGCATACCGTTGTAATCGGGCGATTCTTCTACTTTCAGATGCAACAGAAATTTTGCGGATTGGTCAATCCGTTCGCGAGATATGGCAGTTTGGAGGTAAGAAACGCTTGAGAAACTCAAAATTTTCGCAGTTCTGATGCTCGAAACGAATAACTAGAACGGACTAGGGGAAAAGTACGCATACCGTTGTAATCGGGCGACTTTCTGCTTTCAGATGCAACAGAAATTTTGCGGATTGGTCAATCAGTTCGCGAGATATGGCAGTTTGGAGGTAAGAAACGGTTGAGAAACTCAAAATTTTCACAGTTCTGATGCTCGAAACGAATAACCAGAACGGCCTAGGGGAAAAGTACGCATACCGTTGTAATCGGGCGAGTTTCTACTTTCAGATGCAACAGAAATTTTGCGGATTGGTCAATCCGTTCGCGAGATATGGCAGTTTGGAGGTAAGAAACGCTTGAGAAACTCAAAATTTTCGCAGTTCTGATGCTCGAAACGAATAACTAGAACGGACTAGGGGAAAAGTACGCATACCGTTGTAATCGGGCGACTTTCTACTTTCAGATGCAACAGAAATTTTGCGGATTGGTCAATCCGTTCGCGAGATATGGCAGTTTGGATGTAAGAAACGGTTGGGAAACTCAAAATTTTCACAGTTCTGATGCTCGAAACGAATAACAAGAACGGCCTAGGGGAAAAGTACGCATACCGTTGTAATCGGGCGATTCTTCTACTTTCAGATGCAACAGAAATTTTGCGGATTGGTCAATCCGTTCGCGAGATATGGCAGTTTGTAGGTAAGAAACGCTTGAGAAACTCAACATTTTCGCAGTTCTGATGCTCGAAACGAATAACTAGAACGGCCTAGGGGAAAAGTACGCACACCGTTGTAATCGGGCGAGTTTGTACTTTCAGATGCAACAGAAATTTTGCGGATTGTTCAATCCGTTCGCGAGATATGGCAGTTTGGAGGTAAGAAACGCTTGAGAAATTCAAAATTTTCGCAGTTCTGATGCTCGAAACGAATAACTAGAACGGCCTAGGGGAAAAGTACGCATACCGTTGTAATCGGGTGAGTTTCTACTTTCAGATGCAATAGAAATTTTGCGGATTAGTCAATCCGTTCGCGAGATATGGCAGTTTGGAGGTAAGAAACGCTTGAGAAACTCAAAATTTTCGCAGTTCTGATGCTCGACAAGCATAACTAGAACGGTCTAGGGGAAAAGTACGCATACCGTTGTAATCGGGCGAGTTTCTACTTTCAGATGCAACAGAAATTTTGCGGATTGGTCAATGCGTTCGCGAGATATGGCAGTTTGGATGTAAGAAACGCTTGAGAAACTCAAAATTTTCGCAGTTCTGATGCTCGAAACGAATATCTAGAACGGACTAGGGGAAAAGTACGCATACCGTTGTAATCGGGCGACTTTCTACTTTCAGACGCAACAGAAATTTTGCGGATTGGTCAATCAGTTCGCGAGATATGGCAGTTTGGATGTAAGAAACTGTTGAGAAACTCAAAATTTTCACAGTTCTGATGTTCGAAACGAATAACCAGAACGGCCTAGGGGAAAAGTACGCATACCGTTGTAATCGGGCGAGTTTCTACTTTCAGATGCAACAGAAATTTTGCGGATTGGTCAATCCGTTCGCGAGATATGGCAGTTTGTAGGTAGAAACGCTTGAGAAACTCAACATTTTCGCAGTTCTGATGCTCGAAACGAATAACTAGGACGGCCTAGGGGAAAAGTACGCATACCGTTGTAATCGGGCGACTTTCTTCTTTCAGATGCAACAGAAATTTTGCGGATTGGTCAATCAGTTCGCGAGATATGGCAGTTTGGAGGTAAGAAACGGTTGAGAAACTCAAAATTTTCACAGTTCTGATGCTCGAAACGAATAACCAGAACGGCCTAGGGGAAAAGTAAGCATACCGTTGTAATCGGGCGAGTTTCTACTTTCAGATGCAACAGAAATTTTGCGGATTGGTCAATCCGTTCGCGAGATATGGCAGTTTGGAGGTAAGAAACGCTTGAGAAACTCAAAATTTTCGCAGTTCTGATGCTCGAAACGAATAACTAGAACGGACTAGGGGAAAAGTACGCATACCGTTGTAATTGGGCGAGATTCTACTTTCAGATGCAACAGAAATTTTGCGGATTGGTCAATCCGTTCGCGAGATATGGCAGTTTGGAGGTAAGAAACGCTTGAGAAACTCAAAATTTTCGCAGTTCTGATGCTCGAAACGAATAACTAGAACGGCCTAGGGGAAAAGTACGCATAGCGTTGTAATCGGGCGAGTTTCTACTTTCAGATGCAACAGAAATTTTGCGGATTAGTCAATCCGTTCGCGAGATATGGCAGTTTGGAGGTATGAAACGCTTGAGAAACTCAAAATTTTCGCAGTTCTGATGCTCGACAAGCATAACTAGAACGGTCGAGGGGAAAAGTACGCATACCGTTGTAATCGGGCGACTTTCTACTTTCAGATGCAACAGAAATTTTGCGGATTGGTCAATCCGTTCGCGAGATATGGCAGTTTGGATGTAAGAAACGCGTGAGAAACTTAAAATTTTCGCAGTTCAAATGCTCGAAACGAATAACTAGAACGGACTAGGGGAAAAGTACGCATACCGTTGTAATCGGGCGAGTTTCTACGTTCAGATGCAACAGAAATTTTGCGGATTGATAAATCCGTTCGCGAGATATGCTAGTTTGTAGGTCAGAAACGCTTGAGAAACTCAAAATTTTCGCAGTTCTGATGCTCGAAACGAATAACTAGAACGGCCTAGGGGAAAAGTACGCATACCGTTGTAATCGGGCGAGTTTCTACTTTCAGATGCAACAGAAATTTTGCGGATTGGTCAATCCGTTCGCGAGATATGGCCGTTTGGAAGTAAGAAACGCTTGAGAAACTTAAAATTTTCGCAGTTCTGATGCTCGAAACGAATAACTAGAACGGAATAGGGGACAAGTACGCATACCGTTGTAAGCGGGCGAGTTTCTACGTTCAGATGCAACAGAAATTTTGCGGATTGATAAATCCGTTCGCGAGATATGCTAGTTTGTAGGTCAGAAACGCTTGAGAAACTCAAAATTTTCGCAGTTCTGATGCTCGAAACGAATAACTAGAACGGCCTAGGGGAAAAGTACGCATACCGTTGTAATCGGGCGAGTTTCTACTTTCAGATGCAACAGAAATTTTGCGGATTAGTCAATCCGTTCGCGAGATATGGCAGTTTGGAGGTAAGAAACGCTTGAGAAACTCAAAATTTTCGCAGTTCTGATGCTCGAAACGAATAACTAGAACGGACTAGGGGAAAAGTACGCATACCGTTGTAATCGAGCGAGTTTCTACGTTCAGATGCAACAGAAATTTTGCGGATTGGTCAATCCCTTCGCGAGATATGCTAGTTTGGAGGTCAGAAACGCTTGAGAAACTCAACATTTTCGCAGTTCTGATGCTCGAAACGAATAACTAGAACGGCCTAGGGGAAAAGTACGCATACCGTTATAATCGGGCGAGTTTCTACTTTCAGATGCAACAGAAATTTTGCGGATTAGTCAATCCGTTCGCGAGATATGGCAGTTTGGAGGTAACAAACGCTTGAGAAACTCAAAATTTTCGCAGTTCTGATGTTCGAAATGAATAACTAGAACGGCCTAGGGGAAAAGTACGCATACCGTTGTAATCGGGCGAGTTTCTACTTTCAGATGCAACAGAAATTTTGCGGATTGGTCAATCCGTTCGCGAGATATGGCCGTTTGGAAGTAAGAAACGCTTGAGAAACTTAAAATTTTCGCAGTTCTGATGCTCGAAACGAATAACTAGAACGGACTAGGGGACAAGTACGCATACTGTTGTAATCGGGCGAGTTTCTACGTTCAGATGCAACAGAAATTTTGCGGATTGATAAATCCGTTCGCGAGATATGCTAGTTTGTAGGTCAGAAACGCTTGAAAAACTCAAAATTTTCGCAGTTCTGATGTTCGAAACGAATAACTAGAACGGCCTAGGGGAAAAGTACGCATACCGTTGTAATCGGGCGAGTTTCTACTTTCAGATGCAACAGAAATTTTGCGGATTAGTCAATCCGTTCGCGAGATATGGCAGTTTGGAGGTAAGAAACGCTTGAGAAACTCAACATTTTCGCAGTTCTGATGCTCGAAACGAATAAATAGAACGGCCTAGGGGAAAAGTACGCATACCGTTGTAATCGGGCGAGTTTCTACTTTCAGATGCAACAGAAATTTTGCGGATTGGTCAATCCGTTCGCGAGATATGGCAGTTTGGAGGTAAGAAACGCTTGAGAAACTCAAAATTTTCGCAGTTCTGATGCTCGAAACGAATAACTAGAACGGACTAGGGGAAAAGTACGCATACCGTTGTAATCGGGCGAGTTTCAACGTTCAGATGCAACAGAAATTTTGCGGATTGGTCAATCCGTTCGCGAGATATGCTAGTTTGGAGGTCAGAAACGCTTGAGAAACTCAAAATTTTCGCAGTTCTGATGCTCGAAACGAATAACTAGAACGGCCTAGGGGAAAAGTACGCATACCGTTGTAATCGGGCGAGTTTCTACTTTCAGATGCAACAGAAATTTTGCGGATTAGTCAATCCGTTCGCGAGATATGGCAGTTTGGAGGTAAGAAACGCTTGAGAAACTCAAAATTTTCGCAGTTCTGATGCTCGAAACGAATAACTAGAACGGACTAGGGGACAAGTACGCATACCGTTGTAATCGGGCGACTTTCTACTTTCAGACGCAATAGAAGTTTTGCGGATTGGTCAATCAGTTCGCGAGATATGGCAGTTTGGATGTAAGAAACGGTTGAGAAACTCAAAATTTTCACAGTTCTGATGTTCGAAACGAATAACCAGAACGGCCTAGGGGAAAAGTACGCATACCGTTGTAATCGGGCGAGTTTCTACTTTCAGATGCAACAGAAATTTTGCGGATTGGTCAATCCGTTCGCGAGATATGGCAGTTTGTAGGTAGAAACGCTTGAGAAACTCAACATTTTCGCAGTTCTGATGCTCGAAACGAATAACTAGAACGGCCTAGGGGACAAGTACGCATACCGTTGTAATCGGGCGACTTTCTACTTTCAGACGCAATAGAAATTTTGCGGATTGGTCAATCCGTTCGCGAGATATGGCAGTTTGGAGGTAAGAAACGCTTGAGAAACTCAAAATTTTCGCAGTTCTGATGCTCGAAACGAATAACTAGAACGGCCTAGGGGAAAAGTACGCATAGCGTTGTAATCGGGCGAGTTTCTACTTTCAGATGCAACAGAAATTTTGCGGATTAGTCTATCCGTTCGCGAGATATGGCAGTTTGGAGGTATGAAACGCTTGAGAAACTCAAAATTTTCGCAGTTCTGATGCTCGACAAGCATAACTAGAACGGTCGAGGGGAAAAGTACGCATACCGTTGTAATCGGGCGACTTTCTACTTTCAGATGCAACAGAAATTTTGCGGATTGGTCAATCCGTTCGCGAGATATGGCAGTTTGGAAGTAAGAAACGCTTGAGAAACTTAAAATTTTCGCAGTTCAGATGCTCGAAACGAATAACTAGAACGGACTAGGGGAAAAGTACGCATACCGTTGTAATCGGGCGAGTTTCTACGTTCAGATGCAACAGAAATTTTGCGGATTGATAAATCCGTTCGCGAGATATGCTAGTTTGTAGGTCAGAAACGCTTGAGAAACTCAAAATTTTCGCAGTTCTGATGCTCGAAACGAATAACTAGAACGGCCTAGGGGAAAAGTACGCATACCGTTGTAATCGGGCGAGTTTCTACTTTCAGATGCAACAGAAATTTTGCGGATTAGTCAATCCGTTCGCGAGATATGGCAGTTTGGAGGTAAGAAACGCTTGAGAAACTCAACATTTTCGCAGTTCTGATGCTCGAAACGAATAAATAGAACGGCCTAGGGGAAAAGTACGCATACCGTTGTAATCGGGCGAGTTTCTACTTTCAGATGCAACAGCAATTTTGCGGATTGGTCAATCCGTTCGCGAGATATGGCAGTTTGGAGGTAAGAAACGCTTGAGAAACTCAAAATTTTCGCAGTTCTGATGCTCGAAACGAATAACTAGAACGGACTAGGGGAAAAGTACGTATACCGTTGTAATCGGGCGAGTTTCTACGTTCAGATGCAACAGAAATTTTGCGGATTGGTCAATCCCTTCGCGAGATATGCTAGTTTGGAGGTCAGAAACGCTTGAGAAACTCAAAATTTTCGCAGTTCTGATGCTCGAAACGAATAACTAGAACGGCCTAGGGGAAAAGTACGCATACCGTTGTAATCGGGCGAGTTTCTACTTTCAGATGCAACAGAAATTTTGCGGATTAGTCAATCCGTTCGCGAGATATGGCAGTTTGGAGGTAAGAAACGCTTGAGAAACTCAAAATTTTCGCAGTTCTGATGCTCGAAACGAATAACTAGAACGGACTAGGGGACAAGTACGCATACCGTTGTAATCGGGCGAGTTTCTACGTTCAGATGCAACAGAAATTTTGCGGATTGATAAATCCGTTCGCGAGATATCCTAGTTTGGAGGTCAGAAACGCTTGAGAAACTCAAAATTTTCGCAGTTCTGATGCTCGAAACGAATAACTAGAACGGCCTAGGGGAAGAGTACGCATACCGTTGTAATCGGGCGAGTTTATACTTTCAGATGCAACAGAAATTTTGCGGAATAGTCAATCCGTTCGCGAGATATGGCAGTTTGGAGGTAAGAAACGCTTGAGAAACTCAAAATTTTCGCAGTTCTGATGCTCGAAATGAATAACTAGAACGGCCTAGGGGAAAAGTACGCATACCGTTGTAATCGGGCGAGTTTCTACTTTCAGATGCAACAGAAATTTTGCGGATTAGTCAATCCGTTCGCGAGATATGGCAGTTTGGAGGTATGAAACGCTTGAGAAACTCAAAACTTTCGCAGTTCTGATGCTCGACAAGCATAACTAGAACGGTCTAGGGGAAAAATACGCCTACCGTTGTAATCGGGCGACTTTCTACTTTCAGATGCAACAGAAATTTTGCGGATTGGTCAATCCGTTCGCGAGATATGCTAGTTTGGAGGTCAGAAACGCTTGAGAAACTCAAAATTTTCGCAGTTCTGATGCTCGAAACGAATAACTAGAACGGCCTAGGGGAAAAGTACGCATACCGTTGTAATCGGGCGAGTTTCTACTTTCAGATGCAACAGAAATTTTGCGGATTAGTCAATCCGTTCGCGAGATATGGCAGTTTGGAGGTAAGAAACGCTTGAGAAACTCAAAATTTTTGCAGTTCTGATGCTCGAAATGAATAACTAGAACGGCCTAGGGGAAAAGTACGCATACCGTTGTAATCGGGCGAGTTTCTACTTTCAGATGCAACAGAAATTTTGCGGATTAGTCAATCCGTTCGCGAGATATGGCAGTTTGGAGTTAAGGAACGCTTGAGAAACTCAACATTTTCGCAGTTCTGATGCTCGAAACGAATAACTAGAACGGCCTAGGGGAAAAGTACGCATACCGTTGTAATCGGGCGAGTTTCTACTTTCAGATGCAACAGAAATTTTGCGGATTAGTCAATCCGTTCGCGAGATATGGCAGTTTGGAGGTAAGAAACGCTTGAGAAACTCAACATTTTCGCAGTTCTGATGCTCGAAACGAATAAATAGAACGGCCTAGGGGAAAAGTACGCATACCGTTGTAATCGGGCGAGTTTCTACTTTCAGATGCAACAGCAATTTTGCGGATTGGTCAATCCGTTCGCGAGATATGGCAGTTTGGAGGTAAGAAACGCTTGAGAAACTCAAAATTTTCGCAGTTCTGATGCTCGAAACGAATAACTAGAACGGACTAGGGGAAAAGTACGCATACCGTTGTAATCGGGCGAGTTTCTACGTTCAGATGCAACAGAAATTTTGCGGATTGGTCAATCCCTTCGCGAGATATGCTAGTTTGGAGGTCAGAAACGCTTGAGAAACTCAAAATTTTCGCAGTTCTGATGCTCGAAACGAATAACTAGAACGGCCTAGGGGAAAAGTACGCATACCGTTGTAATCGGGCGAGTTTCTACTTTCAGATGCAACAGAAATTTTGCGGATTAGTCAATCCGTTCGCGAGATATGGCAGTTTGGAGGTAAGAAACGCTTGAGAAACTCAAAATTTTCGCAGTTCTGATGCTCGAAACGAATAACTAGAACGGACTAGGGGACAAGTACGCATACCGTTGTAATCGGGCGAGTTTCTACGTTCAGATGCAACAGAAATTTTGCGGATTGATAAATCCGTTCGCGAGATATCCTAGTTTGGAGGTCAGAAACGCTTGAGAAACTCAAAATTTTCGCAGTTCTGATGCTCGAAACGAATAACTAGAACGGCCTAGGGGAAGAGTACGCATACCGTTGTAATCGGGCGAGTTTATACTTTCAGATGCAACAGAAATTTTGCGGAATAGTCAATCCGTTCGCGAGATATGGCAGTTTGGAGGTAAGAAACGCTTGAGAAACTCAAAATTTTCGCAGTTCTGATGCTCGAAATGAATAACTAGAACGGCCTAGGGGAAAAGTACGCATACCGTTGTAATCGGGCGAGTTTCTACTTTCAGATGCAACAGAAATTTTGCGGATTAGTCAATCCGTTCGCGAGATATGGCAGTTTGGAGGTATGAAACGCTTGAGAAACTCAAAACTTTCGCAGTTCTGATGCTCGACAAGCATAACTAGAACGGTCTAGGGGAAAAATACGCCTACCGTTGTAATCGGGCGACTTTCTACTTTCAGATGCAACAGAAATTTTGCGGATTGGTCAATCCGTTCGCGAGATATGCTAGTTTGGAGGTCAGAAACGCTTGAGAAACTCAAAATTTTCGCAGTTCTGATGCTCGAAACGAATAACTAGAACGGCCTAGGGGAAAAGTACGCATACCGTTGTAATCGGGCGAGTTTCTTCTTTCAGATGCAACAGAAATTTTGCGGATTAGTCAATCCGTTCGCGAGATATGGCAGTTTGGAGGTAAGAAACACTTGAGAAACTCAAAATTTTCGCAGTTCTGATGCTCGAAATGAATAACTAGAACGGCCTAGGGGAAAAGTACGCATACCGTTGTAATCGGGCGAGTTTCTACTTTCAGATGCAACAGAAATTTTGCGGATTAGTCAATCCGTTCGCGAGATATGGCATTTTGGAGTTAAGAAACGCTTGAGAAACTCAACATTTTCGCAGTTCTGATGCTCGAAACGAATAACTAGAACGGCCTAGGGGAAAAGTACGCATACCGTTGTAATCGGGCGAGTTTCTACTTTCAGATGCAACAGAAATTTTGCGGATTAGTCAATCCGTTCGCGAGATATGGCAGTTTGGAGGTATGAAACGCTTGAGAAACTCAAAACTTTCGCAGTTCTGATGCTCGACAAGCATAACTAGAACGGTCTAGGGGAAAAATACGCCTACCGTTGTAATCGGGCGACTTTCTACTTTCAGATGCAACAGAAATTTTGCGGATTAGTCAATCCGTTCGCGAGATATGGCAGTTTGGAGTTAAGAAACGCTTGAGAAACTCAACATTTTCGCAGTTCTGATGCTCGAAACGAATAAATAGAACGGCCTAGGGGAAAAGTACGCATACCGTTGTAATCGGGCGAGTTTCTACTTTCAGATGCAATAGAAATTTTGCGGATTAGTCAATCCGTTCGCGAGATATGGCAGTTTGGAGGTATGAAACGCTTGAGAAACTCAAAATTTTCGCAGTTCTGATGCTCGACAAGCATAACTAGAACGGTCTAGGGGAAAAATACGCCTACCGTTGTAATCGGGCGACTTTCTACTTTCAGATGCAACAGAAATTTTGCGGATTGGTCAATCCGTTCGCGAGATATGGCAGTTTGGAGGTAAGAAACGCTTGAGAATCTCAAAATTTTCGCAGTTCTGATGCTCGACAAGCATAACTAGAACAGTCTAGGGGAAAAGTACGCATACTGTTGTAATCGGGCGAGTTTCTACTTTCAGATGCAACAGAAATTTTGCGGATTAGTCAATCCGTTCGCGAGATATGGCAGTTTGGAGTTAAGAAACGCTTGAGAAACTCAACATTTTCGCAGTTCTGATGCTCGAAACGAATAACTAGAACGGCCTAGGGGAAAAGTACGCATACCGTTGTAATCGGGCGAGTTTCTACTTTCAGATGCAACAGAAATTTTGCGGATTAGTCAATCCGTTCGCGAGATATGGCAGTTTGGAGGTATGAAACGCTTGAGAAACTCAAAACTTTCGCAGTTCTGATGCTCGACAAGCATAACTAGAACGGTCTAGGGGAAAAATACGCCTACCGTTGTAATCGGGCGACTTTCTACTTTCAGATGCAACAGAAATTTTGCGGATTAGTCAATCCGTTCGCGAGATATGGCAGTTTGGAGTTAAGAAACGCTTGAGAAACTCAACATTTTCGCAGTTCTGATGCTCGAAACGAATAAATAGAACGGCCTAGGGGAAAAGTACGCATACCGTTGTAATCGGGCGAGTTTCTACTTTCAGATGCAATAGAAATTTTGCGGATTAGTCAATCCGTTCGCGAGATATGGCAGTTTGGATGTATGAAACGCTTGAGAAACTCAAAATTTTCGCAGTTCTGATGCTCGACAAGCATAACTAGAACGGTCTAGGGGAAAAATACGCCTACCGTTGTAATCGGGCGACTTTCTACTTTCAGATGCAACAGAAATTTTGCGGATTGGTCAATCCGTTCGCGAGATATGGCAGTTTGGAGGTAAGAAACGCTTGAGAATCTCAAAATTTTCGCAGTTCTGATGCTCGACAAGCATAACTAGAACAGTCTAGGGGAAAAGTACGCATACTGTTGTAATCGGGCGAGTTTCTACTTTCAGATGCAACAGAAATTTTGCGGATTAGTCAATCCGTTCGCGAGATATGGCAGTTTGGAGGTAAGAAACGCTTGAGAAACTCAAAATTTTCGCAGTTCTGATGCTCGAAATGAATAACTAGAACGGCCTAGGGGGAAAGTACGCATACCGTTGTAATCGGGCGAGTTTCTACTTTCAGATGCAACAGAAATTTTGCGGATTGGTCAATCCGTTCGCGAGATATGGCAGTTTGGAAGTAAGAAACGCTTGAGAAACTTAAAATTTTCGCAGTTCTGATGCTCGAAACGAATAACTAGAACGGACTAGGGTCAAGTACGCACACCGTTGTAATCGGGCGAGTTTCTACGTTCAGATGCAACAGAAATTTTGCGGATTGATAAATCCGTTCGCGAGATATGCTAGTTTGTAGGTCAGAAACGCTTGAGAAACTCAAAATTTTCGCAGTTCTGATGCTCGAAACGAATAACTAGAACGGCCTAGGGGAAAAGTACGCATACCGTTGTAATCGGGCGAGTTTCTACTTTCAGATGCAACAGAAATTTTGCGGATTAGTCAATCCGTTCGCGAGATATGGCAGTTTGGAAGTAAGAAGCGCTTGAGAAACTCAACATTTTCGCAGTTCTGATGCTCGAAACGAATAAATAGAACGGCCTAGGGGAAAAGTACGCATACCGTTGTAATCGGGCGAGTTTCTACGTTCAGATGCAACAGAAATTTTGCGGATTGGTCAATCCGTTCGCGAGATATGGCAGTTTGGAGGTAAGAAACGCTTGAGAATCTCAAAATTTTCGCAGTTCTGATGCTCGACAAGCATAACTAGAACAGTCTAGGGGAAAAGTACGCATACTGTTGTAATCGGGCGAGTTTCTACTTTCAGATGCAACAGAAATTTTGCGGATTAGTCAATCCGTTCGCGAGATATGGCAGTTTGGAGGTAAGAAACGCTTGAGAAACTCAAAATTTTCGCAGTTCTGATGCTCGAAATGAATAACTAGAACGGCCTAGGGGGAAAGTACGCATACCGTTGTAATCGGGCGAGTTTCTACTTTCAGATGCAACAGAAATTTTGCTGATTGGTCAATCCGTTCGCGAGATATGGCAGTTTGGAAGTAAGAAACGCTTGAGAAACTTAAAATTTTCGCAGTTCTGATGCTCGAAACGAATAACTAGAACGGACTAGGGTCAAGTACGCACACCGTTGTAATCGGGCGAGTTTCTACGTTCAGATGCAACAGAAATTTTGCGGATTGATAAATCCGTTCGCGAGATATGCTAGTTTGTAGGTCAGAAACGCTTGAGAAACTCAAAATTTTCGCAGTTCTGATGCTCGAAACGAATAACTAGAACGGCCTAGGGGAAAAGTACGCATACCGTTGTGATCGGGCGAGTTTCTACTTTCAGATGCAACAGAAATTTTGCGGATTAGTCAATCCGTTCGCGAGATATGGCAGTTTGGAAGTAAGAAGCGCTTGAGAAACTCAACATTTTCGCAGTTCTGATGCTCGAAACGAATAAATAGAACGGCCTAGGGGAAAAGTACGCATACCGTTGTAATCGGGCGAGTTTCTACTTTCAGATGCAACAGAAATTTTGCGGATTGGTCAATCCGTTCGCGAGATATGGCAGTTTGGAGGTAAGAAACGCTTGAGAAACTCAAAATTTTCGCAGTTCTGATGCTCGAAACGAATAACTAGAACGGACTAGGGGAAAAGTACGCATACCGTTGTAATCGGGCGAGTTTCTACGTTCAGATGCAACAGAAATTTTGCGGATTGGTCAATCCGTTCGCGAGATATGGCAGATTGGAGGTAAGAAACGCTTGAGAATCTCAAAATTTTCGCAGTTCTGATGCTCGACAAGCATAACTAGAACAGTCTAGGGGAAAAGTACGCATACTGTTGTAATCGGGCGAGTTTCTACTTTCAGATGCAACAGAAATTTTGCGGATTAGTCAATCCGTTCGCGAGATATTGCAGTTTGGAGGTAAGAAACGCTTGAGAAACTCAAAATTTTCGCAGTTCTGATGCTCGAAATGAATAACTAGAACGGCCTAGGCGAAAAGTACGCATACCGTTGTAATCGGGCGAGTTTCTACTTTCAGATGCAACAGAAATTTTGCGGATTGGTCAATCCGTTCGCGAGATATGGCAGTTTGGAAGTAAGAAACGCTTGAGAAACTTAAAATTTTCGCAGTTCTGATGCTCGAAACGAATAACTAGAACGGACTAGGGGACAAGTACGCATACCGTTGTAATCGGGCGAGTTTCTACGTTCAGATGCAACAGAAATTTTGCGGATTGATAAATCCGTTCGCGAGATATCCTAGTTTGGAGGTCAGAAACGCTTGAGAAACTCAAAATTTTCGCAGTTCTGATGCTCGAAACGAATAACTACAACAGCCAAGGGGAAAAGTACGCATACCGTTGTAATCGGGCGAGTTTCTACTTTCAGATGCAACAGAAATTTTGCGGATTGGTCAATCCGTTCGGGAGATATGGCAGTTTGGAGGTAAGCAACGCTTGAGAAACTCAAAATTGTCGCAGTTCTGATGCTCGACAAGCATAACTAGAACGGTCTAGGGGAAAACTACGCATACCGTTGTATTGGGGCGAGTTTCTACTTTCAGATGCAACAGAAATTATGCGGATTGTTCAATCCGTTCGCGAGATATGGCAGTTTGGAGGTAAGAATCGCTTTAGAAACTCAAAATTTTCGCAGTTCTGATGCTCGAAACGAATAACTAGAACGGACTAGGGGAAAAGTACGCATACAGTTGTAATCGGGCGAGTTTCTACTTTCAGATGCAACAGAAATTTTGCGGATTGGTCAATCCGTTCGCGAGATATGGCAGTTTGGAGGTAAGAAACGCTCCAGAAACTCAAAATTTTCGCAGTTCTGATGCTCGAAACGAATAACTAGAACGGACTAGGGGAAAAGTACGCATACAGTTGTAATCGGGCGAGTTTCTACTTTCAGATGCAACAGAAATTTTGCGGATTGGTCAATCCGTTCGCGAGATATGGCAGTTTGGAAGTTAGAAACGCTTGAGAAACTCAAAATTTTCGCAGTTCTGATGCTCGAAACGAATAACTAGAACGGCCTAGGGGAAAAGTACGCATACCGTTGTAATCGGGCGAGTTCCTACTTTCAGATGCAACAGAAATTTTGCGGATTGGTCAATCCGTTCGCGAGATATGGCAGTTTGAATGTAAGCAACGCTTGAGAAACCCAAAATTTTCGCAGTTCTCATGCTCGAAACGAATAACTAGAACGGCCTAGGGGAAAAGTACGCATACCGTTGTAATCGGGCGAGTTTCTACTTTCAGATGCAACAGAAATTTTGCGGATTAGTCAATCCGTTCGCGAGATATGGCAGTTTGGAGGTAAGAAACGCTTGAGAAACTCAAAATTTTCGCAGTTCTGATGCTCGAAACGAATAACTAGAACGGACTAGGGGACAAGTACGCATACCGTTGTAATCGGGCGAGTTTCTACGTTCAGATGCAACAGAAATTTTGCGGATTGATAAATCCGTTCGCGAGATATCCTAGTTTGGAGGTCAGAAACGCTTGAGAAACTCAAAATTTTCGCAGTTCTGATGCTCGAAACGAATAACTAGAACGGCCTAGGGGAAAAGTACGCATACCGTTGTAATCGGGCGAGTTTCTACTTTCAGATGCAACAGAAATTTTGCGGATTAGTCAATCCGTTCGCGAGATATGGCAGTTTGGGGGTAAGAAACGCTTGAGAAACTCAAAATTTTCGCAGTTCTGATGCTCGAAATGAATAACTAGAACGGCCTAGGGGAAAGTACGCATACCGTTGTAATCGGGCGAGTTTCTACTTTCAGATGCAACAGAAATTTTGCGGATTAGTCAATCCGTTCGCGAGATATGGCAGTTTGGAGGTATGAAACGCTTGAGAAACTCAAAACTTTCGCAGTTCTGATGCTCGACAAGCATAACTAGAACGGTCTAGGGGAAAAATACGCCTACCGTTGTAATCGGGCGACTTTCTACTTTCAGATGCAACAGAAATTTTGCGGATTGGTCAATCCGTTCGCGAGATATGCTAGTTTGGAGGTCAGAAACGCTTGAGAAACTCAAAATTTTCGCAGTTCTGATGCTCGAAACGAATAACTAGAACGGCCTAGGGGAAAAGTACGCATACCGTTGTAATCGGGCGAGTTTCTACTTTCAGATGCAACAGAAATTTTGCGGATTAGTCAATCCGTTCGCGAGATATGGCAGTTTGGAGGTAAGAAACGCTTGAGAAACTCAAAATTTTCGCAGTTCTGATGCTCGAAATGAATAACTAGAACGGCCTAGGGGAAAAGTACGCATACCGTTGTAATCGGGCGAGTTTCTACTTTCAGATGCAACAGAAATTTTGCGGATTAGTCAATCCGTTCGCGAGATATGGCAGTTTGGAGTTAAGAAACGCTTGAGAAACTCAACATTTTCGCAGTTCTGATGCTCGAAACGAATAACTAGAACGGCCTAGGGGAAAAGTACGCATACCGTTGTAATCGGGCGAGTTTCTACTTTCAGATGCAACAGAAATTTTGCGGATTAGTCAATCCGTTCGCGAGATATGGCAGTTTGGAGGTAAGAAACGCTTGAGAAACTCAACATTTTCGCGCAGTTCTGATGCTCGAAACGAATAAATAGAACGGCCTAGGGGAAAAGTACGCATACCGTTGTAATCGGGCGAGTTTCTACTTTCAGATGCAACAGCAATTTTGCGGATTGGTCAATCCGTTCGCGAGATATGGCAGTTTGGAGGTAAGAAACGCTTGAGAATCTCAAAATTTTCGCAGTTCTGATGCTCGACAAGCATAACTAGAACAGTCTAGGGGAAAAGTACGCATACTGTTGTAATCGGGCGAGTTTCTACTTTCAGATGCAACAGAAATTTTGCGGATTAGTCAATCCGTTCGCGAGATATGGCAGTTTGGAGGTAAGAAACGCTTGAGAAACTCAAAATTTTCGCAGTTCTGATGCTCGAAATGAATAACTAGAACGGCCTAGGGGGAAAGTACGCATACCGTTGTAATCGGGCGAGTTTCTACTTTCAGATGCAACAGAAATTTTGCGGATTGGTCAATCCGTTCGCGAGATATGGCAGTTTGGAAGTAAGAAACGCTTGAGAAACTTAAAATTTTCGCAGTTCTGATGCTCGAAACGAATAACTAGAACGGACTAGGGTCAAGTACGCACACCGTTGTAATCGGGCGAGTTTCTACGTTCAGATGCAACAGAAATTTTGCGGATTGATAAATCCGTTCGCGAGATATGCTAGTTTGTAGGTCAGAAACGCTTGAGAAACTCAAAATTTTCGCAGTTCTGATGCTCGAAACGAATAACTAGAACGGCCTAGGGGAAAAGTACGCATACCGTTGTAATCGGGCGAGTTTCTACTTTCAGATGCAACAGAAATTTTGCGGATTAGTCAATCCGTTCGCGAGATATGGCAGTTTGGAAGTAAGAAGCGCTTGAGAAACTCAACATTTTCGCAGTTCTGATGCTCGAAACGAATAAATAGAACGGCCTAGGGGAAAAGTACGCATACCGTTGTAATCGGGCGAGTTTCTACTTTCAGATGCAACAGAAATTTTGCGGATTGGTCAATCCGTTCGCGAGATATGGCAGTTTGGAGGTAAGAAACGCTTGAGAAACTCAAAATTTTCGCAGTTCTGATGCTCGAAACGAATAACTAGAACGGACTAGGGGAAAAGTACGCATACCGTTGTAATCGGGCGAGTTTCTACGTTCAGATGCAACAGAAATTTTGCGGATTGGTCAATCCGTTCGCGAGATATGGCAGATTGGAGGTAAGAAACGCTTGAGAATCTCAAAATTTTCGCAGTTCTGATGCTCGACAAGCATAACTAGAACAGTCTAGGGGAAAAGTACGCATACTGTTGTAATCGGGCGAGTTTCTACTTTCAGATGCAACAGAAATTTTGCGGATTAGTCAATCCGTTCGCGAGATATTGCAGTTTGGAGGTAAGAAACGCTCCAGAAACTCAAAATTTTCGCAGTTCTGATGCTCGAAACGAATAACTAGAACGGACTAGGGGAAAAGTACGCATACAGTTGTAATCGGGCGAGTTTCTACTTTCAGATGCAACAGAAATTTTGCGGATTGGTCAATCCGTTCGCGAGATATGGCAGTTTGGAAGTTAGAAACGCTTGAGAAACTCAAAATTTTCGCAGTTCTGATGCTCGAAACGAATAACTAGAACGGCCTAGGGGAAAAGTACGCATGCCGTTGTAATCGGGCGAGTTCCTACTTTCAGATGCAACAGAAATTTTGCGGATTGGTCAATCCGTTCGCGAGATATGGCAGTTTGAATGTAAGCAACGCTTGAGAAACCCAAAATTTTCGCAGTTCTCATGCTCGAAACGAATAACTAGAACGGCCTAGGGGAAAAGTACGCATACCGTTGTAATCGGGCGAGTTTCTACTTTCAGATGCAACAGAAATTTTGCGGATTAGTCAATCCGTTCGCGAGATATGGCAGTTTGGAGGTAAGAAACGCTTGAGAAACTCAAAATTTTCGCAGTTCTGATGCTCGAAACGAATAACTAGAACGGACTAGGGGACAAGTACGCATACCGTTGTAATCGGGCGAGTTTCTACGTTCAGATGCAACAGAAATTTTGCGGATTGATAAATCCGTTCGCGAGATATCCTAGTTTGGAGGTCAGAAACGCTTGAGAAACTCAAAATTTTCGCAGTTCTGATGCTCGAAACGAATAACTAGAACGGCCTAGGGGAAAAGTACGCATACCGTTGTAATCGGGCGAGTTTCTACTTTCAGATGCAACAGAAATTTTGCGGATTAGTCAATCCGTTCGCGAGATATGGCAGTTTGGAGGTAAGAAACGCTTGAGAAACTCAAAATTTTCGCAGTTCTGATGCTCGAAATGAATAACTAGAACGGCCTAGGGGAAAGTACGCATACCGTTGTAATCGGGCGAGTTTCTACTTTCAGATGCAACAGAAATTTTGCGGATTAGTCAATCCGTTCGCGAGATATGGCAGTTTGGAGGTATGAAACGCTTGAGAAACTCAAAACTTTCGCAGTTCTGATGCTCGACAAGCATAACTAGAACGGTCTAGGGGAAAAATACGCCTACCGTTGTAATCGGGCGACTTTCTACTTTCAGATGCAACAGAAATTTTGCGGATTGGTCAATCCGTTCGCGAGATATGCTAGTTTGGAGGTCAGAAACGCTTGAGAAACTCAAAATTTTCGCAGTTCTGATGCTCGAAACGAATAACTAGAACGGCCTAGGGGAAAAGTACGCATACCGTTGTAATCGGGCGAGTTTCTACTTTCAGATGCAACAGAAATTTTGCGGATTAGTCAATCCGTTCGCGAGATATGGCAGTTTGGAGGTAAGAAACGCTTGAGAAACTCAAAATTTTCGCAGTTCTGATGCTCGAAATGAATAACTAGAACGGCCTAGGGGAAAAGTACGCATACCGTTGTAATCGGGCGAGTTTCTACTTTCAGATGCAACAGAAATTTTGCGGATTAGTCAATCCGTTCGCGAGATATGGCAGTTTGGAGTTAAGAAACGCTTGAGAAACTCAACATTTTCGCAGTTCTGATGCTCGAAACGAATAACTAGAACGGCCTAGGGGAAAAGTACGCATACCGTTGTAATCGGGCGAGTGTCTACTTTCAGATGCAACAGAAATTTTGCGGATTAGTCAATCCGTTCGCGAGATATGGCAGTTTGGAGGTAAGAAACGCTTGAGAAACTCAACATTTTCGCAGTTCTGATGCTCGAAACGAATAAATAGAACGGCCTAGGGGAAAAGTACGCATACCGTTGTATTCGGGCGAGTTTCTACTTTCAGATGCAACAGCAATTTTGCGGATTGGTCAATCCGTTCGCGAGATATGGCAGTTTGGAGGTAAGAAACGCTTGAGAAACTCAAAATTTTCGCAGTTCTGATGCTCGAAACGAATAACTAGAACGGACTAGGGGAAAAGTACGCATACCGTTGTAATCGGGCGAGTTTCTACGTTCAGATGCAACAGAAATTTTGCGGATTGGTCAATCCCTTCGCGAGATATGTTAGTTTGGAGGTCAGAAACGCTTGAGAAACTCAAAATTTTCGCAGTTCTGATGCTCGAAACGAATAACTAGAACGGCCTAGGGGAAAAGTACGCATACCGTTGTAATCGGGCGAGTTTCTACTTTCAGATGCAACAGAAATTTTGCGGATTAGTCAATCCGTTCGCGAGATATGGCAGTTTGGAGGTAAGAAACGCTTGAGAAACTCAAAATTTTCGCAGTTCTGATGCTCGAAACGAATAACTAGAACGGACTAGGGGACAAGTACGCATACCGTTGTAATCGGGCGAGTTTCTACGTTCAGATGCAACAGAAATTTTGCGGATTGATAAATCCGTTCGCGAGATATCCTAGTTTGGAGGTCAGAAACGCTTGAGAAACTCAAAATTTTCGCAGTTCTGATGCTCGAAACGAATAACTAGAACGGCCTAGGGGAAGAGTACGCATACCGTTGTAATCGGGCGAGTTTATACTTTCAGATGCAACAGAAATTTTGCGGAATAGTCAATCCGTTCGCGAGATATGGCAGTTTGGAGGTAAGAAACGCTTGAGAAACTCAAAATTTTCGCAGTTCTGATGCTCGAAATGAATAACTAGAACGGCCTAGGGGAAAAGTACGCATACCGTTGTAATCGGGCGAGTTTCTACTTTCAGATGCAACAGAAATTTTGCGGATTAGTCAATCCGTTCGCGAGATATGGCAGTTTGGAGGTATGAAACGCTTGAGAAACTCAAAACTTTCGCAGTTCTGATGCTCGACAAGCATAACTAGAACGGTCTAGGGGAAAAATACGCCTACCGTTGTAATCGGGCGACTTTCTACTTTCAGATGCAACAGAAATTTTGCGGATTGGTCAATCCGTTCGCGAGATATGCTAGTTTGGAGGTCAGAAACGCTTGAGAAACTCAAAATTTTCGCAGTTCTGATGCTCGAAACGAATAACTAGAACGGCCTAGGGGAAAAGTACGCATACCGTTGTAATCGGGCGAGTTTCTACTTTCAGATGCAACAGAAATTTTGCGGATTAGTCAATCCGTTCGCGAGATATGGCAGTTTGGAGGTAAGAAACGCTTGAGAAACTCAAAATTTTCGCAGTTCTGATGCTCGAAATGAATAACTAGAACGGCCTAGGGGAAAAGTACGCATACCGTTGTAATCGGGCGAGTTTCTACTTTCAGATGCAACAGAAATTTTGCGGATTAGTCAATCCGTTCGCGAGATATGGCAGTTTGGAATTAAGAAACGCTTGAGAAACTCAACATTTTCGCAGTTCTGATGCTCGAAACGAATAACTAGAACGGCCTAGGGGAAAAGTACGCATACCGTTGTAATCGGGCGAGTTTCTACTTTCAGATGCAACAGAAATTTTGCGGATTAGTCAATCCGTTCGCGAGATATGGCAGTTTGGAGGTATGAAACGCTTGAGAAACTCAAAACTTTCGCAGTTCTGATGCTCGACAAGCATAACTAGAACGGTCTAGGGGAAAAATACGCCTACCGTTGTAATCGGGCGACTTTCTACTTTCAGATGCAACAGAAATTTTGCGGATTAGTCAATCCGTTCGCGAGATATGGCAGTTTGGAGTTAAGAAACGCTTGAGAAACTCAACATTTTCGCAGTTCTGATGCTCGAAACGAATAAATAGAACGGCCTAGGGGAAAAGTACGCATACCGTTGTAATCGGGCGTGTTTCTACTTTCAGATGCAATAGAAATTTTGCGGATTAGTCAATCCGTTCGCGAGATATGGCAGTTTGGAGGTATGAAACGCTTGAGAAACTCAAAATTTTCGCAGTTCTGATGCTCGACAAGCATAACTAGAACGGTCTAGGGGAAAAATACGCCTACCGTTGTAATCGGGCGACTTTCTACTTTCAGATGCAACAGAAATTTTGCGGATTGGTCAATCCGTTCGCGAGATATGGCAGTTTGGAGGTAAGAAACGGTTGAGAAACTCAAAATTATCACAGTTCTGATGCTCGAAACGAGTAACCAGAACGGCCTAGGGGAAAAGTACGCATACCGTTGTAATCGGGCGAGCTTCTACTTTCAGATGCAACAGAAATTTTGCGGATTGGTCAATCCGTTCGCGAGATATGGCAGTTTGGAGGTAAGAAACGCTTGAGAATCTCAAAATTTTCGCAGTTCTGATGCTCGACAAGCATAACTAGAACAGTCTAGGGGAAAAGTACGCATACTGTTGTAATCGGGCGAGTTTCTACTTTCAGATGCAACAGAAATTTTGCGGATTAGTCAATCCGTTCGCGAGATATGGCAGTTTGGAGGTAAGAAACGCTTGAGAAACTCAAAATTTTCGCAGTTCTGATGCTCGAAATGAATAACTAGAACGGCCTAGGGGGAAAGTACGCATACCGTTGTAATCGGGCGAGTTTCTACTTTCAGATGCAACAGAAATTTTGCGGATTGGTCAATCCGTTCGCGAGATATGGCAGTTTGGAAGTAAGAAGCGCTTGAGAAACTTAAAATTTTCGCAGTTCTGATGCTCGAAACGAATAACTAGAACGGACTAGGGTCAAGTACGCACACCGTTGTAATCGGGCGAGTTTCTACGTTCAGATGCAACAGAAATTTTGCGGATTGATAAATCCGTTCGCGAGATATGCTAGTTTGTAGGTCAGAAACGCTTGAGAAAATCAAAATTTTCGCAGTTCTGATGCTCGAAACGAATAACTAGAACGGCCTAGGGGAAAAGTACGCATACCGTTGTAATCGGGCGAGTTTCTACTTTCAGATGCAACAGAAATTTTGCGGATTAGTCAATCCGTTCGCGAGATATGGCAGTTTGGAAGTAAGAAGCGCTTGAGAAACTCAACATTTTCGCAGTTCTGATGCTCGAAACGAATAAATAGAACGGCCTAGGGGAAAAGTACGCATACCGTTGTAATCGGGCGAGTTTCTACTTTCAGATGCAACAGAAATTTTGCGGATTGGTCAATCCGTTCGCGAGATATGGCAGTTTGGAGGTAAGAAACGCTTGAGAAACTCAAAATTTTCGCAGTTCTGATGCTCGAAACGAATAACTAGAACGGACTAGGGGAAAAGTACGCATACCGTTGTAATCGGGCGAGTTTCTACGTTCAGATGCAACAGAAATTTTGCGGATTGGTCAATCCGTTCGCGAGATATGGCAGTTTGGAGGTAAGAAACGCTTGAGAATCTCAAAATTTTCGCAGTTCTGATGCTCGACAAGCATAACTAGAACAGTCTAGGGGAAAATTACGCATACTGTTGTAATCGGGCGAGTTTCTACTTTCAGATGCAACAGAAATTTTGCGGATTAGTCAATCCGTTCGCGAGATATGGCAGTTTGGAGGTAAGAAACGCTTGAGAAACTCAAAATTTTCGCAGTTCTGATGCTCGAAATGAATAACTAGAACGGCCTAGGGGGAAAGTACGCATACCGTTGTAATCGGGCGAGTTTCTACTTTCAGATGCAACAGAAATTTTGCGGATTGGTCAATCCGTTCGCGAGATATGGCAGTTTGGAAGTAAGAAACGCTTGGGAAACTTAAAATTTTCGCAGTTCTGATGCTCGAAACGAATAACTAGAACGGACTAGGGTCAAGTACGCACACCGTTGTAATCGGGCGAGTTCCTACGTTCAGATGCAACAGAAATTTTGCGGATTGATAAATCCGTTCGCGAGATATGCTAGTTTGTAGGTCAGAAACGCTTGAGAAACTCAAAATTTTCGCAGTTCTGATGCTCGAAACGAATAACTAGAACGGCCTAGGGGAAAAGTACGCATACCGTTGTAATCGGGCGAGTTTCTACGTTCAGATGCAACAGAAATTTTGCGGATTGGTCAATCCGTTCGCGAGATATGGCAGTTTGGAGGTAAGAAACGCTTGAGAATCTCAAAATTTTCGCAGTTCTGATGCTCGACAAGCATAACTAGAACAGTCTAGGGGAAAAGTACGCATACTGTTGTAATCGGGCGAGTTTCTACTTTCAGATGCAACAGAAATTTTGCGGATTAGTCAATCCGTTCGCGAGATATTGCAGTTTGGAGGTAAGAAACGCTTGAGAAACTCAAAATTTTCGCAGTTCTGATGCTCGAAATGAATAACTAGAACGGCCTAGGCGAAAAGTACGCATACCGTTGTAATCGGGCGAGTTTCTACTTTCAGATGCAACAGAAATTTTGCGGATTGGTCAATCCGTTCGCGAGATATGGCAGTTTGGAAGTAAGAAACGCTTGAGAAACTTAAAATTTTCGCAGTTCTGATGCTCGAAACGAATAACTAGAACGGCCTAGGGGAAAAGTACGCATACCGTTGTAATCGGGCGAGTTTCTACTTTCACATGCAACAGAAATTTTGCGGATTAGTCAATCCGTTCGCGAGATATGGCAGTTTGGAGGTAAGAAACGCTTGAGAAACTCAACATTTTCGCAGTTCTGATGCTCGAAACGAATAACTAGAACGGACTAGGGGAAAAGTACGCATACCGTTGTAATCGGGCGAGTTTCTACGTTCAGATGCAACAGAAATTTTGCGGATTGGTCAATCCCTTCGCGAGATATGCTAGTTTGGAGGTCAGAAACGCTTGAGAAACTCAAAATTTTCGCAGTTCTGATGCTCGAAACGAATAACTAGAACGGCCTAGGGGAAAAGTACGCATACCGTTGTAATCGGGCGAGTTTCTACTTTCAGATGCAACAGAAATTTTGCGGATTAGTCAATCCGTTCGCGAGATATGGCAGTTTGGAGGTAAGAAACGCTTGAGAAACTCAAAATTTTCGCAGTTCTGATGGTCGAAACGAATAACTAGAACGGACTAGGGGACAAGTACGCATACCGTTGTAATCGGGCGAGTTTCTACGTTCAGATGCAACAGAAATTTTGCGGATTGATAAATCCGTTCGCGAGATATCCTAGTTTGGAGGTCAGAAACGCTTGAGAAACTCAAAATTTTCGCAGTTCTGATGCTCGAAACGAATAACTAGAACGGCCTAGGGGAAGAGTACGCATACCGTTGTAATCGGGCGAGTTTATACTTTCAGATGCAACAGAAATTTTGCGGAATAGTCAATCCGTTCGCGAGATATGGCAGTTTGGAGGTAAGAAACGCTTGAGAAACTCAAAATTTTCGCAGTTCTGATGCTCGAAATGAATAACTAGAACGGCCTAGGGGAAAAGTACGCATACCGTTGTAATCGGGCGAGTTTCTACTTTCAGATGCAACAGAAATTTTGCGGATTAGTCAATCCGTTCGCGAGATATGGCAGTTTGGAGGTATGAAACGCTTGAGAAACTCAAAACTTTCGCAGTTCTGATGCTCGACAAGCATAACTAGAACGGTCTAGGGGAAAAATACGCCTACCGTTGTAATCGGGCGACTTTCTACTTTCAGATGCAACAGAAATTTTGCGGATTGGTCAATCCGTTCGCGAGATATGCTAGTTTGGAGGTCAGAAACGCTTGAGAAACTCAAAATTTTCGCAGTTCTGATGCTCGAAACGAATAACTAGAACGGCCTAGGGGAAAAGTACGCATACCGTTGGAATTCGGCGAGTTTCTACTTTCAGATGCAACAGAAATTTTGCGGATTAGTCAATCCGTTCGCGAGATATGGCAGTTTGGAGGTAAGAAACGCTTGAGAAACTCAAAATTTTCGCAGTTCTGATGCTCGAAATGAATAACTAGAACGGCCTAGGGGAAAAGTACGCATACCGTTGTAATCGGGCGAGTTTCTACTTTCAGATGCAACAGAAATTTTGCGGATTAGTCAATCCGTTCGCGAGATATGGCAGTTTGGAGTTAAGAAACGCTTGAGAAACTCAACATTTTCGCAGTTCTGATGCTCGAAACGAATAACTAGAACGGCCTAGGGGAAAAGTACGCATACCGTTGTAATCGGGCGAGTTTCTACTTTCAGATGCAACAGAAATTTTGCGGATTAGTCAATCCGTTCGCGAGATATGGCAGTTTGGAGGTATGAAACGCTTGAGAAACTCAAAACTTTCGCAGTTCTGATGCTCGACAAGCATAACTAGAACGGTCTAGGGGAAAAATACGCCTACCGTTGTAATCGGGCGACTTTCTACTTTCAGATGCAACAGAAATTTTGCGGATTAGTCAATCCGTTCGCGAGATATGGCAGTTTGGAGTTAAGAAACGCTTGAGAAACTCAACATTTTCGCAGTTCTGATGCTCGAAACGAATAAATAGAACGGCCTAGGGGAAAAGTACGCATACCGTTGTAATCGGGCGAGTTTCTACTTTCAGATGCAATAGAAATTTTGCGGATTAGTCAATCCGTTCGCGAGATATGGCAGTTTGGAGGTATGAAACGCTTGAGAAACTCAAAATTTTCGCAGTTCTGATGCTCGACAAGCATAACTAGAACGGTCTAGGGGAAAAATACGCCTACCGTTGTAATCGGGCGACTTTCTACTTTCAGATGCAACAGAAATTTTGCGGATTGGTCAATCCGTTCGCGAGATATGGCAGTTTGGAGGTAAGAAACGGTTGAGAAACTCAAAATTATCACAGTTCTGATGCTCGAAACGAGTAACCAGAACGGCCTAGGGGAAAAGTACGCATACCGTTGTAATCGGGCGAGCTTCTACTTTCAGATGCAACAGAAATTTTGCGGATTGGTCAATCCGTTCGCGAGATATGGCAGTTTGGAGGTAAGAAACGCTTGAGAATCTCAAAATTTTCGCAGTTCTGATGCTCGACAAGCATAACTAGAACAGTCTAGGGGAAAAGTACGCATACTGTTGTAATCGGGCGAGTTTCTACTTTCAGATGCAACAGAAATTTTGCGGATTAGTCAATCCGTTCGCGAGATATGGCAGTTTGGAGGTAAGAAACGCTTGAGAAACTCAAAATTTTCGCAGTTCTGATGCTCGAAATGAATAACTAGAACGGCCTAGGGGGAAAGTACGCATACCGTTGTAATCGGGCGAGTTTCTACTTTCAGATGCAACAGAAATTTTGCGGATTGGTCAATCCGTTCGCGAGATATGGCAGTTTGGAAGTAAGAAACGCTTGAGAAACTTAAAATTTTCGCAGTTCTGATGCTCGAAACGAATAACTAGAACGGACTAGGGTCAAGTACGCACACCGTTGTAATCGGGCGAGTTTCTACGTTCAGATGCAACAGAAATTTTGCGGATTGATAAATCCGTTCGCGAGATATGCTAGTTTGTAGGTCAGAAACGCTTGAGAAACTCAAAATTTTCGCAGTTCTGATGCTCGAAACGAATAACTAGAACGGCCTAGGGGAAAAGTACGCATACCGTTGTAATCGGGCGAGTTTCTACTTTCAGATGCAACAGAAATTTTGCGGATTAGTCAATCCGTTCGCGAGATATGGCAGTTTGGAAGTAAGAAGCGCTTGAGAAACTCAACATTTTCGCAGTTCTGATGCTCGAAACGAATAAATAGAACGGCCTAGGGGAAAAGTACGCATACCGTTGTAATCGGGCGAGTTTCTACTTTCAGATGCAACAGAAATTTTGCGGATTGGTCAATCCGTTCGCGAGATATGGCAGTTTGGAGGTAAGAAACGCTTGAGAAACTCAAAATTTTCGCAGTTCTGATGCTCGAAACGAATAACTAGAACGGACTAGGGGAAAAGTACGCATACCGTTGTAATCGGGCGAGTTTCTACGTTCAGATGCAACAGAAATTTTGCGGATTGGTCAATCCGTTCGCGAGATATGGCAGTTTGGAGGTAAGAAACGCTTGAGAATCTCAAAATTTTCGCAGTTCTGATGCTCGACAAGCATAACTAGAACAGTCTAGGGGAAAATTACGCATACTGTTGTAATCGGGCGAGTTTCTACTTTCAGATGCAACAGAAATTTTGCGGATTAGTCAATCCGTTCGCGAGATATGGCAGTTTGGAGGTAAGAAACGCTTGAGAAACTCAAAATTTTCGCAGTTCTGATGCTCGAAATGAATAACTAGAACGGCCTAGGGGGAAAGTACGCATACCGTTGTAATCGGGCGAGTTTCTACTTTCAGATGCAACAGAAATTTTGCGGATTGGTCAATCCGTTCGCGAGATATGGCAGTTTGGAAGTAAGAAACGCTTGAGAAACTTAAAATTTTCGCAGTTCTGATGCTCGAAACGAATAACTAGAACGGACTAGGGTCAAGTACGCACACCGTTGTAATCGGGCGAGTTTCTACGTTCAGATGCAACAGAAATTTTGCGGATTGATAAATCCGTTCGCGAGATATGCTAGTTTGTAGGTCAGAAACGCTTGAGAAACTCAAAATTTTCGCAGTTCTGATGCTCGAAACGAATAACTAGAACGGCCTAGGGGAAAAGTACGCATACCGTTGTAATCGGGCGAGTTTCTACGTTCAGATGCAACAGAAATTTTGCGGATTGGTCAATCCGTTCGCGAGATATGGCAGTTTGGAGGTAAGAAACGCTTGAGAATCTCAAAATTTTCGCAGTTCTGATGCTCGACAAGCATAACTAGAACAGTCTAGGGGAAAAGTACGCATACTGTTGTAATCGGGCGAGTTTCTACTTTCAGATGCAACAGAAATTTTGCGGATTAGTCAATCCGTTCGCGAGATATTGCAGTTTGGAGGTAAGAAACGCTTGAGAAACTCAAAATTTTCGCAGTTCTGATGCTCGAAATGAATAACTAGAACGGCCTAGGCGAAAAGTACGCATACCGTTGTAATCGGGCGAGTTTCTACTTTCAGATGCAACAGAAATTTTGCGGATTGGTCAATCCGTTCGCGAGATATGGCAGTTTGGAAGTAAGAAACGCTTGAGAAACTTAAAATTTTCGCAGTTCTGATGCTCGAAACAAATAACTAGAACGGACTAGGGGACAAGTACGCATACCGTTGTAATCGGGCGAGTTTCTACTTTCAGATGCAACAGAAATTTTGCGGATTGGTCAATCCGTTCGGGAGATATGGCAGTTTGGAGGTAAGCAACGCTTGAGAAACTCAAAATTGTCGCAGTTCTGATGCTCGACAAGCATAACTAGAACGGTCTAGGGGAAAACTACGCATACCGTTGTATTGGGGCGAGTTTCTACTTTCAGATGCAACAGAAATTTTGCGGATTGTTCAATCCGTTCGCGAGATATGGCAGTATGGAGGTAAGAATCGCTTTAGAAACTCAAAATTTTCGCAGTTCTGATGCTCGAAACGAATAACTAGAACGGACTAGGGGAAAAGTACGCATACAGTTGTAATCGGGCGAGTTTCTACTTTCAGATGCAACAGAAATTTTGCGGATTGGTCAATCCGTTCGCGAGATATGGCAGTTTGGAGGTAAGAAACGCTCCAGAAACTCAAAATTTTCGCAGTTCTGATGCTCGAAACGAATAACTAGAACGGACTAGGGGAAAAGTACGCATACAGTTGTAATCGGGCGAGTTTCTACTTTCAGATGCAACAGAAATTTTGCGGATTGGTCAATCCGTTCGCGAGATATGGCAGTTTGGAAGTTAGAAACGCTTGAGAAACTCAAAATTTTCGCAGTTCTGATGCTCGAAACGAATAACTAGAACGGCCTAGGGGAAAAGTACGCATACCGTTGTAATCGGGCGAGTTTCTACTTTCAGATGCAACAGAAATTTTGCGGATTGGTCAATCCGTTCGCGAGATATGGCAGTTTGAATGTAAGCAACGCTTGAGAAACCCAAAATTTTCGCAGTTCTCATGCTCGAAACGAATAACTAGAACGGCCTAGGGGAAAAGTACGCATACCGTTGTAATCGGGCGAGTTTCTACTTTCAGATGCAACAGAAATTTTGCGGATTAGTCAATCCGTTCGCGAGATATGGCAGTTTGGAGGTAAGAAACGCTTGAGAAACTCAAAATTTTCGCAGTTCTGATGCTCGAAACGAATAACTAGAACGGACTAGGGGACAAGTACGCATACCGTTGTAATCGGGCGAGTTTCTACGTTCAGATGCAACAGAAATTTTGCGGATTGATAAATCCGTTCGCGAGATATCCTAGTTTGGAGGTCAGAAACGCTTGAGGAACTCAAAATTTTCGCAGTTCTGATGCTCGACAGGAATAACTAGAACGGCCTAGGGGAAAAGTACGCATACCGTTGTAATCGGGCGAGTTTCTACTTTCAGATGCAACAGAAATTTTGCGGATTAGTCAATCCGTTCGCGAGATATGGCAGTTTGGAGATAAGAAACGCTTGAGAAACTCAAAATTTTCGCAGTTCTGATGCTCGAAATGAATAACTAGAACGGCCTAGGGGAAAGTACGCATACCGTTGTAATCGGGCGAGTTTCTACTTTCAGATACAACAGAAATTTTGCGGATTAGTCAATCCGTTCGCTAGATATGGCAGTTTGGAGGTATGAAACGCTTGAGAAACTCAAAACTTTCGCAGTTCTGATGCTCGACAAGCATAACTAGAACGGTCTAGGTGAAAAATACGCCTACCGTTGTAATCGGGCGACTTTCTACTTTCAGATGCAACAGAAATTTTGCGGATTGGTCAATCCATTCGCGAGATATGGCAGTTTGGAGGTAAGAAACGGTTGAGAAACTCAAAATTATCACAGTTCTGATGCTCGAAACGAGTAACCAGAACGGCCTAGGGGAAAAGTACGCATACCGTTGTAATCGGGCGAGCTTCTACTTTCAGATGCAACAGAAATTTTGCGGATTGGTCAATCCGTTCGCGAGATATGGCAGTTTGGAGGTAAGAAACGCTTGAGAATCTCAAAATTTTCGCAGTTCTGATGCTCGACAAGCATAACTAGAACAGTCTAGGGGAAAAGTACGCATACTGTTGTAATCGGGCGAATTTCTACTTTCAGATGCAACAGAAATTTTGCGGATTAGTCAATCCGTTCGCGAGATATGGCAGTTTGGAGGTAAGAAACGCTTGAGAAACTCAAAATTTTCGCAGTTCTGATGCTCGAAATGAATAACTAGAACGGCCTAGGGGAAAAGTACGCATACCGTTGTAATCGGGCGAGTTTCTACTTTCAGATGCAACAGAAATTTTGCGGATTGGTCAATCCGTTCGCGAGATATGGCAGTTTGGAAGTAAGAAACGCTTGAGAAACTTAAAATTTTCGCAGTTCCGATGCTCGAAACGAATAACTAGAACGGACTAGGGGACAAGTACGCACACCGTTGTAATCGGGCGAGTTTCTACGTTCAGATGCAACAGAAATTTTGCGGATTGATAAATCCGTTCGCGAGGTATGCTAGTTTGTAGGTCAGAAACGCTTGAGAAACTCAAAATTTTCGCAGTTCTGATGCTCGAAACGAATAACTAGAACGGCCTAGGGGAAAAGTACGCATACCGTTGTAATCGGGCGAGTTTCTACTTTCAGATGCAACAGAAATTTTGCGGATTAGTCAATCCGTTCGCGAGATATGGCAGTTTGGAGGTAAGAAACGCTTGAGAAACTCAACATTTTCGCAGTTCTGATGCTCGAAACGAATAAATAGAACGGCCTAGGGGAAAAGTACGCACACCGTTGTAATCGGGCGAGTTTCTACTTTCAGATGCAACAGAAATTTTGCGGATTGGTCAATCCGTTCGCGAGATATGGCAGTTTGGAGGTAAGAAACGCTTGAGAAACTCAAAATTTTCGCAGTTCTGATGCTCGAAACGAATAACTAGAACGGACTAGGGGAAAAGTACGCATACCGTTGTAATCGGGCGAGTTTCTACGTTCAGATGCAACAGAAATTTTGCGGATTGGTCAATCCGTTCGCGAGATATGGCAGTTTGGAGGTAAGAAACGCTTGAGAATCTCAAAATTTTCGCAGTTCTGATGCTCGGCAAGCATAAATAGAACAGTCTAGGGGAAAAGTACGCATACTGTTGTAATCGGGCGAGTTTCTACTTTCAGATGCAACAGAAATTTTGCGGATTAGTCAATCCGTTCGCGAGATATGGCAGTTTGGAGGTAAGAAACGCTTGAGAAACTCAACATTTTCGCAGTTCTGATGCTCGAAACGAATAAATAGAACGGCCTAGGGGAAAAGTACGCATACCGTTGTAATCGGGCGAGTCTCTACTTTCAGATGCAACAGAAATTTTGCGGATTGGTCAATCCGTTCGCGAGATATGGCAGTTTGGAGATAAGAAACGCTTGAGAAACTCAAAATTTTCGCAGTTCTGATGCTCGAAACGAATAAATAGAACGGACTAGTGGAAAAGTATGCATACCGTTGTAATCGGGCGAGTTTCTACGTTCAGATGCAACAGAAATTTTGCGGATTGGTCAATCCGTTCGCGAGATATGCTAGTTTGGAGGTCAGAAACGCTTGAGAAACTCAAAATTTTCGCAGTTCTGATGCTCGAAACGAATAACTAGAACGGCCTAGGGGAAAAGTACGCATACCGTTGTAATCGGGCGAGTTTCTACTTTCAGATGCAACAGAAATTTTGCGGATTAGTCAATCCGTTCGCGAGATATGGCAGTTTGGAGGTAAGAAACGCTTGAGAAACTCAAAATTTTCGCAGTTCTGATGCTCGAAACGAATAACTAGAACGGACTAGGGGACAAGTACGCATACCGTTGTAATCGGGCGAGTTTCTACGTTCAGATGCAATAGAAATTTTGCGGATTGATAAATCCGTTCGCGAGATATCCTAGTTTGGAGGTCAGAAACGCTTGAGAAACTCAAAATTTTCGCAGTTCTGATGCTCGAAACGAATAACTAGAACGGCCTAGGGGAAAAGTACGCATACCGTTGTAATCGGGCGAGTTTCTACTTTCAGATGCAACAGAAATTTTGCGGATTAGTCAATCCGTTCGCGAGATATGGCAGTTTGGAGGTATGAAACGCTTGAGAAACTCAAAACTTTCGCAGTTCTGATGCTCGACAAGCATAACTAGAACGGTCTAGGGGAAAAATACGCCTACCGTTGTAATCGGGCGACTTTCTACTTTCAGATGCAACAGAAATTTTGCGGATTGGTCAATCCGTTCGCGAGATATGCTAGTTTGTAGGTCAGAAACGCTTGAGAAACTCAAAATTTTCGCAGTTCTGATGATCGAAACGAATAACTAGAACGGCCTAGGGGAAAAGTACGCATACCGTTGTAATCGGGCGAGTTTCTACTTTCAGATGCAACAGAAATTTTGCGGATTAGTCAATCCGTTCGCGAGATATGGCAGTTTGGAGGTAAGAAACGCTTGAGAAACTCAACATTTTCGCAGTTCTGATGCTCGAAACGAATAAATAGAACGGCCTAGGGGAAAAGTACGCATACCGTTGTAATCGGGCGAGTTTCTACTTTCAGATGCAACAGAAATTTTGCGGATTAGTCAATCCGTTCGCGAGATATGGCAGTTTGGAGGTATGAAACGCTTGAGAAACTCAAAATTTTCGCAGTTCTGATGCTCGACAAGCATAACTAGAACGGTCTAGGGGAAAAATACGCCTACCGTTGTAATCGGGCGACTTTCTACTTTCAGATGCAACAGAAATTTTGCGGATTGGTCAATCCGTTCGCGAGATATGGCAGTTTGGAGGTAAGAAACGGTTGAGAAACTCAAAATTATCACAGTTCTGATGCTCGAAACGAGTAACCAGAACGGCCTAGGGGAAAAGTACGCATACCGTTGTAATCGGGCGAGTTTCTACTTTCAGATGCAACAGAAATTTTGCGGATTGGTCAATCCGTTCGCGAGATATGGCAGTTTGGAAGTAAGAAACGCTTGAGAAACTTAAAATTTTCGCAGTTCTGATGCTCGAAACGAATAACTAGAACGGACTAGGGGACAAGTACGCATACCGTTGTAATCGGGCGAGTTTCTACGTTCAGATGCAACAGAAATTTTGCGGATTGATAAATCCGTTCGCGAGATATCCTAGTTTGGAGGTCAGAAACGCTTGAGAAACTCAAAATTTTCGCAGTTCTGATGCTCGAAACGAATAACTAGAACGGCCTAGGGGAAAAGTACGCATACCGTTGTAATCGGGCGAGTTTCTACTTTCAGATGCAACAGAAATTTTGCGGATTAGTCAATCCGTTCGCGAGATATGGCAGTTTGGAGGTAAGAAACGCTTGAGAAACTCAAAATTTTTGCAGTTCTGATGCTCGAAATGAATAACTAGAACGGCCTAGGGGAAAAGTACGCATACCGTTGTAATCGGGCGAGTTTCTACATTCAGATGCAACAGAAATTTGCGGATTAGTCAATCCGTTCGCGAGATATGGCAGTTTGGAGGTATGAAACGCTTGAGAAACTCAAAACTTTCGCAGTTCTGATGCTCGACAAGCATAACTAGAACGGTCTAGGGGAAAAATACGCCTACCGTTGTAATCGGGCGAGTTTCTACTTTCAGATGCAACAGAAATTTTGCGGATTAGTCAATCCGTTCGCGAGATATGGCAGTTTGGAGGTAAGAAACGCTTGAGAAACTCAAAATTATCACAGTTCTGATGCTCGAAACGAGTAACCAGAACGGCCTAGGGGAAAAGTACGCATACCGTTCTAATCGGGCGAGTTTCTACTTTCAGATGCAACAGAAATTTTGCGGATTGGTCAATCCGTTCGCGAGATATGGCAGTTTGGAAGTAAGAAACGCTTGAGAAACTCAAAATTTTCGCAGTTCTGATGCTCGACAAGCATAACTAGAACAGTCTAGGGGAAAAGTACGCATACTGTTGTAATCGGGCGAGTTTCTACGTTCAGATGCAACAGAAATTTTGCGGATTGGTCAATCCGTTCGCGAGATGTGCTAGTTTGGAGGTCAGAAACGCTTGAGAAACTCAAAATTTTCGCAGTTCTGATGCTCGAAACGAATAACTAGAACGGCCTAGGGGAAAAGTACGCATACCGTTGTAATCGGGCGAGTTTCTACTTTCAGATGCAACAGAAATTTTGCGGATTAGTCAATCCGTTCGCGAGATATGGCAGTTTGGAGGTAAGAAACGCTTGAGAAACTCAAAATTTTCGCAGTTCTGATGCTCGAAATGAATAACTAGAACGGCCTAGGGGAAAAGTACGCATACCGTTGTAATCGGGCGAGTTTCTACTTTCAGATGCAACAGAAATTTTGCGGATTGGTCAATCCGTTCGCGAGATATGGCAGTTTGGAAGTAAGAAACGCTTGAGAAACTTAAAATTTTCGCAGTTCTGATGCTCGAAACGAATAACTAGAACGGACTAGGGGAAAAGTACGCATACCGTTGTAATCGGGCGAGTTTCTACGTTCAGATGCAACAGAAATTTTGCGGATTGATAAATCCGTTCGCGAGATATGCTATTTTGTAGGTCAGAAACGCTTGAGAAACTCAAAATTTTCGCAGTTCTGATGCTCGAAACGAATAACTAGAACGGCCTAGGGGAAAAGAACGCATACCGTTGTAATCGGGCGAGTTTCTACTTTCAGATGCAACAGAAATTTTGCGGATTAGTCAATCCGTTCGCGAGATATGGCAGTTTGGAGGTAAGAAACGCTTGAGAAACTCAACATTTTCGCAGTTCTGATGCTCGAAACGAATAAATAGAACGGCCTAGGGGAAAAGTACGCATACCGTTGTAATCGGGCGAGTTTCTACTTTCAGATGCAACAGAAATTTTGCGGATTGGTCAATCCGTTCGCGAGATATGGCAGTTTGGAGGTAAGAAACGCTTGAGAAACTCAAAATTTTCGCAGTTCTGATGCTCGAAACGAATAACTAGAACGGACTAGGGGAAAAGTACGCATACCGTTGTAATCGGGCGAGTTTCTACGTTCAGATGCAACAGAAATTTTGCGGATTGGTCAATCCGTTCGCGAGATATGCTAGTTTGGAGGTAAGAAACGCTTGAGAAACTCAAAATTTTCGCAGTTCTGATGCTCGAAATGAATAACTAGAACGGCCTAGGGGAAAAGTACGCATACTGTTGTAATCGGGCGAGTTTCTACGTTCAGATGCAACAGAAATTTTGCGGATTGGTCAATCCGTTCGCGAGATATGCTAGTTTGGAGGTCAGAAACGCTTGAGAAACTCAAAATTTTCGCAGTTCTGATGCTCGAAACGAATAACTAGAACGGCCTAGGGGAAAAGTACGCATACCGTTGTAATCGGGCGAGTTTCTACTTTCAGATGCAACAGAAATTTTGCGGATTAGTCAATCCGTTCGCGAGATATGGCAGTTTGGAGGTAAGAAACGCTTGAGAAACTCAAAATTTTCGCAGTTCTGATGCTCGAAATGAATAACTAGAACGGCCTAGGGGAAAAGTACGCATACCGTTGTAATCGGGCGAGTTTCTACTTTCAGATGCAACAGAAATTTTGCGGATTGGTCAATCCGTTCGCGAGATATGGCAGTTTGGAGGTAAGAAACGCTTGAGAAACTCAAAATTTTCGCAGTTCTGATGCTCGAAACGAATAACTAGAACGGACTAGGGGAAAAGTACGCATACCGTTGTAATCGGGCGAGTTTCTACGTTCAGATGCAACAGAAATTTTGCGGATTGGTCAATCCGTTCGCGAGATATGGCAGTTTGGAGGTAAGAAACGCTTGAGAAACTCAAAATTTTCGCAGTTCTGATGCTCGAAATGAATAACTAGAACGGCCTAGGGGAAAAGTACGCATACCGTTGTAATCGGGCGAGTTTCTACTTTCAGATGCAACAGAAATTTTGCGGATTGGTCAATCCGTTCGCGAGATATGGCAGTTTGGAGGTAAGAAACGCTTGAGAAACTCAAAATTTTCGCAGTTCTGATGCTCGAAACGAATAACTAGAACGGACTAGGGGAAAAGTACGCATACCGTTGTAATCGGGCGAGTTTCTACGTTCAGATGCAACAGAAATTTTGCGGATTGGTCAATCCGTTCGCGAGATATGCTAGTTTGGAGGTAAGAAACGCTTGAGAAACTCAAAATTTTCGCAGTTCTGATGCTCGAAATGAATAACTAGAACGGCCTAGGGGAAAAGTACGCATACCGTTGTAATCGGGCGAGTTTCTACTTTCAGATGCAACAGAAATTTTGCGGATTAGTCAATCCGTTCGCGAGATATGGCAGTTTGGAGGTATGAAACGCTTGAGAAACTCAAAATTTTCGCAGTTCTGATGCTCGACAAGCATAACTATAACGGTCTAGGGGAAAAATACGCCTACCGTTGTAATCGGGCAACTTTCTACTTTCAGATGCAACAGAAATTTTGCGGATTGGTCAATCCGTTCGCGAGATATGGCAGTTTGGAGGTAAGAAACGGTTGAGAAACTCAAAATTATCACAGTTCTGATGCTCGAAACGAGTAACCAGAACGGCCGAGGGGAGAAGTACGCATACCGTTGTAATCGGGCGAGCTTCTACTTTCAGATGCAACAGAAATTTTGCGGATTGGTCAATCCGTTCGCGAGATATGGCAGTTTGGAGGTAAGAAACGCTTGAGAAACTCAAAATTTTCGCAGTTCTGATGCTCGACAAGCATAACTAGAATAGTCTAGGGGAAAAGTACGCATACTGTTGTAATCGGGCGAGTTTCTACTTTCAGATGCAACAGAAATTTTGCGGATTTGTCAATCCGTTCGCGAGATATGGCAGTTTGGAGGTAAGCAACGCTTGAGAAACCCAAAATTTTCGCAGTTCTGATGCTCGAAATGAAAAACTAGAACGGCCTAGGGGAAAAGTACGCATACCGTTGTAATCGGGCGAGTTTCTACTTTCAGATGCAACAGAAATTTTGAGGATTGGTCAATCCGTTCGCGAGATATGGCAGTTTGGAGGTAAGAAACGCTTGACAAACTCAAAATTTTCGCAGTTCTGATGCTCGAAACGAATAACTAGAACGGACTAGGGGAAAAGTACGCATACCGTTGTAATCGGGCGAGTTTCTACTTTCAGATGCAACAGAAATTTTGCGGATTAGTCAATCCGTTCGCGAGATATGGCAGTTTGGAGGTAAGAAACGCTTGAGAAACTCAACATTTTCGCAGTTCTGATGCTCGAAACGAATAAATAGAACGGCCTAGGGGAAAAGTACGCATACCGTTGTAATCGGGCGAGTTTCTACTTTCAGATGCAACAGAAATTTTGCGAATTGGTCAATCCGTTCGCGAGATATGGCAGTTTGGAGGTAAGAAACGCTTGAGAAACTCAAAATTTTCGCAGTTCTGATGCTCGAAACGAATAACTAGAACGGACTAGGGGAAAAGTACGCATACCGTTGTAATCGGGCGAGTTTCTACGTTCAGATGCAACAGAAATTTTGCGGATTGGTCAATCCGTTCGCGAGATATGCTAGTTTGGAGGTAAGAAACGCTTGAGAAACTCAAAATTTTCGCAGTTCTGATGCTCGAAATGAATAACTAGAACGGCCTAGGGGAATAGTACGCATACTGTTGTAATCGGGCGAGTTTCTACGTTCAGATGCAACAGAAATTTTGCGGATTGGTCAATCCGTTCGCGAGATATGGCAGTTTGGAGGTATGAAACGCTTGAGAAACTCAAAATTTTCGCAGTTCTGATGCTCGACAAGCATAACTAGAACGGTCTAGGGGAAAAATACGCCTACCGTTGTAATCGGGCAACTTTCTACTTTCAGATGCAACAGAAATTTTGCGGATTGGTCAATCCGTTCGCGAGATATGGCAGTTTGGAGGTAAGAAACGGTTGAGAAACTCAAAATTATCACAGTTCTGATGCTCGAAACGAGTAACCAGAACGGCCGAGGGGAAAAGTACGCATACCGTTGTAATCGGGCGAGCTTCTACTTTCAGATGCAACAGAAATTTTGCGGATTGGTCAATCCGTTCGCGAGATATGGCAGTTTGGAGGTAAGAAACGCTTGAGAAACTCAAAATTTTCGCAGTTCTGATGCTCGACAAGCATAACTAGAACAGTCTAGGGGAAAAGTACGCATACTGTTGTAATCGGGCGAGTTTCTACTTTCAGATGCAACAGAAATTTTGCGGATTTGTCAATCCGTTCGCGAGATATGGCAGTTTGGAGGTTAGCAACGCTTGAGAAACCCAAAATTTTCGCAGTTCTGATGCTCGAAATGAAAAACTAGAACGGCCTAGGGGAAAAGTACGCATACCGTTGTAATCGGGCGAGTTTCTACTTTCAGATGCAACAGAAATTTTGAGGATTGGTCAATCCGTTCGCGAGATATGGCAGTTTGGAGGTAAGAAACGCTTGACAAACTCAAAATTTTCGCAGTTCTGATGCTCGAAACGAATAACTAGAACGGACTAGGGGAAAAGTACGCATACCGTTGTAATCGGGCGAGTTTCTACGTTCAGATGCAACAGAAATTTTGCGGATTGGTCAATCCGTTCGCGAGATATGCTAGTTTGGAGGTAAGAAACGCTTGAGAAACTCAACATTTTCGCAGTTCTGATGCTCGAAATGAATAACTAGAACGGCCTAGGGGAAAAGTACGCATACTGTTGTAATCGGGCGAGTTTCTACGTTCAGATGCAACAGAAATTTTGCGGATTGGTCAATCCGTTCGCGAGATATGCTAGTTTGGAGGTCAGAAACGCTTGAGAAACTCAAAATTTTCGCAGTTCTGATGCTCGAAATGAATAACTAGAACGGCCTAGGGGAAAAGTACGCATACTGTTGTAATCGGGCGAGTTTCTACGTTCAGATGCAACAGAAATTTTGCGGATTGGTCAATCCGTTCGCGAGATATGCTAGTTTGGAGGTCAGAAACGCTTGAGAAACTCAAAATTTTCGCAGTTCTGATGCTCGAAATGAATAACTAGAACGGCCTAGGGGAAAAGTACGCATACCGTTGTAATCGGGCGACTTTCTACTTTCAGATGCAACAGAAATTTTGCGGATTGGTCAATCCGTTCGCGAGATATGGCAGTTTGGAGGTAAGAAACGGTTGAGAAACTCAAAATTTTCACAGTTCTGATGCTCGAAACGAATAACCAGAACGGCCTAGGGGAAAAGTACGCATACCGTTGTAATCGGGCAACTTTCTACTTTCAGATGCAACAGAAATTTTGCGGATTGGTCAATCCGTTCGCGAGATATGGCAGTTTGGAGGTAAGAAACGGTTGAGAAACTCAAAATTATCACAGTTCTGATGCTCGAAACGAGTAACCAGAACGGCCGAGGGGAAAAGTACGCATACCGTTGTAATCGGGCGAGCTTCTACTTTCAGATGCAACAGAAATTTTGCGGATTGGTCAATCCGTTCGCGAGATATGGCAGTTTGGAGGTAAGAAACGCTTGAGAAACTCAAAATTTTCGCAGTTCTGATGCTCGACAAGCATAACTAGAACGGTCTAGGGGAAAAATACGCCTACCGTTGTAATCGGGCAACTTTCTACTTTCAGATGCAACAGAAATTTTGCGGATTGGTCAATCCGTTCGCGAGATATGGCAGTTTGGAGGTAAGCAACGCTTGAGAAACCCAAAATTTTCGCAGTTCTGATGCTCGAAATGAAAAACTAGAACGGCCTAGGGGAAAAGTACGCATACCGTTGTAATCGGGCGAGTTTCTACTTTCAGATGCAACAGAAATTTTGAGGATTGGTCAATCCGTTCGCGAGATATGGCAGTTTGGAGGTAAGAAACGCTTGACAAACTCAAAATTTTCGCAGTTCTGATGCTCGAAACGAATAACTAGAACGGACTAGGGGAAAAGTACGCATACCGTTGTAATCGGGCGAGTTTCTACTTTCAGATGCAACAGAAATTTTGCGGATTAGTCAATCCGTTCGCGAGATATGGCAGTTTGGAGGTAAGAAACGCTTGAGAAACTCAACATTTTCGCAGTTCTGATGCTCGAAACGAATAAATAGAACGGCCTAGGGGAAAAGTACGCATACCGTTGTAATCGGGCGAGTTTCTACTTTCAGATGCAACAGAAATTTTGCGGATTGGTCAATCCGTTCGCGAGATATGGCAGTTTGGAGGTAAGAAACGCTTGAGAAACTCAAAATTTTCGCAGTTCTGATGCTCGAAACGAATAACTAGAACGGACTAGGGGAAAAGTACGCATACCGTTGTAATCGGGCGAGTTTCTACGTTCAGATGCAACAGAAATTTTGCGGATTGGTCAATCCGTTCGCGAGATATGCTAGTTTGGAGGTAAGAAACGCTTGAGAAACTCAAAATTTTCGCAGTTCTGATGCTCGAAATGAATAACTAGAACGGCCTAGGGGAAAAGTACGCATACTGTTGTAATCGGGCGAGTTTCTACGTTCAGATGCAACAGAAATTTTGCGGATTGGTCAATCCGTTCGCGAGATATGCTAGTTTGGAGGTCAGAAACGCTTGAGAAACTCAAAATTTTCGCAGTTCTGATGCTCGAAATGAATAACTAGAACGGCCTAGGGGAAAAGTACGCATACCGTTGTAATCGGGCGACTTTCTACTTTCAGATGCAACAGAAATTTTGCGGATTGGTCAATCCGTTCGCGAGATATGGCAGTTTGGAGGTAAGAAACGGTTGAGAAACTCAAAATTTTCACAGTTCTGATGCTCGAAACGAATAACCAGAACGGCCTAGGGGAAAAGTACGCATACCGTTGTAATCGGGCGAGTTTCTACTTTCAGATGCAACAGAAATTTTGCGGATTGGTCAATCCGTTCGCGAGATATGGCAGTTTGGATGTAAGAAACGCTTGACAAACTCAAAATTTTCGCAGTTCTGATGCTCGAAATGAATAACTAGAACGGCCTAGGGGAAAAGTACGCATACCGTTGTAATCGGGCGACTTTCTACTTTCAGATGCAACAGAAATTTTGCGGATTGGTCAATCCGTTCGCGAGATATGGCAGTTTGTAGGTAAGAAACGCTTGAGAAACTCAAAATTTTCGCAGTTCTGATGCTCGAAACGAATAACTAGACCGGACTAGGGGAAAAGTACGCATACCGTTGTAATCGGGCCACTTTCTACTTTCAGATGCAACAGAAATTTTGCGGAATGGTCAATCCGTTCGCGAGATATGCTTGTTTGGAGGTAAGAAACGCTTGAGAAACTCAAAATTTTCGCAGTTCTGATGCTCGACAAGCATAACTAGAACAGTCTAGGGGAAAAGTACGCATACTGTTGTAATCGGGCGAGTTTCTACTTTCAGATGCAACAGAAATTTTGCGGATTGGTCAATCCGTTCGCGAGATATGGCAGTTTGGATGTAAGCAACGCTTGAGAAACCCAAAATTTTCGCAGTTCTGATGCTCGAAATGAAAAACTAGAACGGCCTAGGGGAAAAGTACGCATACCGTTGTAATCGGGCGAGTTTCTACTTTCAGATGCAACAGAAATTTTGCGGATTGGTCAATCCGTTCGCGAGATATGGCAGTTTGGATGTAAGAAACGCTTGACAAACTCAAAATTTTCGCAGTTCTGATGCTCGAAACGAATAACTAGAACGGCCTAGGGGAAAAGTACGCATACCGTTGTAATCGGGCGAGTTTCTACTTTCAGATGCAACAGAAATTTTGCGGATTAGTCAATCCGTTCGCGAGATATGGCAGTTTGGAGGTAAGAAACGCTTGAGAAACTCAACATTTTCGCAGTTCTGATGCTCGAAACGAATAAATAGAACGGCCTAGGGGAAAAGTACGCATACCGTTGTAATCGGGCGAGTTTCTACTTTCAGATGCAACAGAAATTTTGCGGATTGGTCAATCCGTTCGCGAGATATGGCAGTTTGGAGGTAAGAAACGCTTGAGAAACTCAAAATTTTCGCAGTTCTGATGCTCGAAACGAATAACTAGAACGGACTAGGGAAAAAGTACGCATACCGTTGTAATCGGGCGAGTTTCTACGTTCAGATGCAACAGAAATTTTGCGGATTGGTCAATCCGTTCGCGAGATATGCTAGTTTGGAGGTCAGAAACGCTTGAGAAACTCAAAATTTTCGCAGTTCTGATGCTCGACAAGCATAACTAGAACGGCCTAGGGGAAAAGTACACATAGTGTTGTAATCGGGCGAGTTTCTACTTTCAGATGCAACAGAAATTTTGCGGATTGGTCAATCCGTTCGCGAGATATGGCAGTTTGGAGGTAAGAAACGCTTGAGAAACTCAAAATATTCACAGTTCTGATGCTCGAAACGAATAACTAGGACGGCCTAGGGGAAAAGTACGCATACCGTTGTAATCGGGCGAGTTTCTACTTTCAGATGCAACAGAAATTTTGCGGATTGGTCAATCCGTTCGCGACATATGGCAGTTTGGAAGTAAGAAACGCTTGAGAAACTCAAAATTTTTGCAGTTCTGATGCTCGAAACGAATAACTAGGGCGGCCTAGGGGAAAAGTACGCATACCGTTGTAATCGGGCGAGTTTCTACTTTCAGATGCATCAGAAATTTTGCGGATTGGACAATCCGTTCGCGAGATGTGGCAGTTTGTACGTGAGAAACGCTTGAGAAACTCAAAATTTTCGCAGTTCTGATGCTCGAAACGAATAACTAGAACGGCCTAGGGGAAAAGTACGCATACCGTTATAATCGGGCGAGTTTCTACCTTCAGATGCAACAGAAATTTTGCGGATTGGTCAATCCGTTCGCGAGATATGGCAGTTTGGAGGTAAGAAACGCTTGAGAAACTCAAAATTTTCGCAGTTCTGATGCTCGAAACGAATAACTAGAACGGCCTAGGGGAAAAGTGCGCATAGTGTTGTAATCGGGCGAGTTTCTACTTTCAGATGCAACAGAAATTTTGCGGATTGGTCAATCCGTTCGCGAGATATGGCAGTTTGGAGGTAAGAAACGCTTGAGAAACTCAAAATTTTCGCACTTCTGATGCTCGAAACGAATAACTAGAACGGCCTAGGGGAAAAGCACGCATACCGTTGTAATCGGGCGAGTTTCTACTTTCAGATGCAACAGAAATTTTGCGGATTGGTCAAACCGTTCGCGAGATATGGCAGTTTGGAGGTAAGAAACGCTTGAGAAACTCAAAATTTTCGCGGTTCTGATGCTCGAAACGAATAACAATAACGGCCTAGGGGAAAAGTACGCACACCGTTATAATCGGGCGAGTTTCTACCTTCAGATGCAACAGAAATTTTGCGGATTGGTCAATCCGTTCGCGAGATATGGCAGTTTGGAGGTAAGAAACGCTTGAGAAACTCAAAATATTCGCAGTTCTGATGCTCGAAACGAATAACTAGAACGGCCTAGGGGAAAAGTGCGCATAGTGTTGTAATCGGGCGAGTTTCTACTTTCAGATGCAACAGAAATTTTGCGGATTGGTCAATCCGTTCGCGAGATATGGCAGTTTGGAGGTAAGAAACGCTCGAGAAACTCAAAATTTTCGCAGTTCTGATGCTCGAAACGAATAACTAGAACAGCCTAAGGGAAAAGTACGCACACCGTTGTAATCGGGCGAGTTTCTACTTTCAGATGCAACAGAAATTTTGAGGATTGGTCAATCCGTTCGCGAGATATGGCAGTTTGGAGGTAAGAAACGCTTGAGAAACTCAAAATTTTCGCAGTTCTGATGCTCGAAACGAATAACTAGAACGGCCTAGGGGAAAAGTACGCATAGTGTTGTAATCGGGCGAGTTTCTACTTTCAGATGCAACAGAAATTTTGCGGATTGGTCAATCCGTTCGCGAGATATGGCAGTTTGGAAGTAAGAAACGCTTGAGAAACTCAAAATTTTCACAGTTCTGATGCTCGAAACGAATAACTAGAACGGCCTAGGGGAAAAGTACGCATACCGTTGTCATCGGGCGAGTTTCTACTTTCAGATGCATCAGAAATTTTGCGGATTGGACAATCCGTTCGCGAGATGTGGCAGTTTGTACGTGAGAAACGCTTGAGAAACTCAAAATTTTCGCGGTTCTGATGCTCGAAACGAATAACAATAACGGCCTAGGGGAAAAGTACGCACACCGTTATAATCGGGCGAGTTTCTACCTTCAGATGCAACAGAAATTTTGCGGATTGGTCAATCCGTTCGCGAGATATGGCAGTTTGGAGGTAAGAAACGCTTGAGAAACTCAAAATTTTCGCAGTTCTGATGCTCGAAACGAATAACTAGAACGGACTAGGGAAAAAGTACGCATACCGTTGTAATCGGGCGAGTTTCTACGTTCAGATGCAACAGAAATTTTGCGGATTGGTCAATCCGTTCGCGAGATATGCTAGTTTGGAGGTCAGAAACGCTTGAGAAACTCAAAATTTTCGCAGTTCTGATGCTCGACAAGCATAACTAGAACGGCCTAGGGGAAAAGTACACATAGTGTTGTAATCGGGCGAGTTTCTACTTTCAGATGCAACAGAAATTTTGCGGATTGGTCAATCCGTTCGCGAGATATGGCAGTTTGGAGGTAAGAAACGCTTGAGAAACTCAAAATATTCACAGTTCTGATGCTCGAAACGAATAACTAGGACGGCCTAGGGGAAAAGTACGCATACCGTTGTAATCGGGCGAGTTTCTACTTTCAGATGCAACAGAAATTTTGCGGATTGGTCAATCCGTTCGCGACATATGGCAGTTTGGAAGTAAGAAACGCTTGAGAAACTCAAAATTTTTGCAGTTCTGATGCTCGAAACGAATAACTAGGGCGGCCTAGGGGAAAAGTACGCATACCGTTGTAATCGGGCGAGTTTCTACTTTCAGATGCATCAGAAATTTTGCGGATTGGACAATCCGTTCGCGAGATGTGGCAGTTTGTACGTGAGAAACGCTTGAGAAACTCAAAATTTTCGCAGTTCTGATGCTCGAAACGAATAACTAGAACGGCCTAGGGGAAAAGTACGCATACCGTTATAATCGGGCGAGTTTCTACCTTCAGATGCAACAGAAATTTTGCGGATTGGTCAATCCGTTCGCGAGATATGGCAGTTTGGAGGTAAGAAACGCTTGAGAAACTCAAAATTTTCGCAGTTCTGATGCTCGAAACGAATAACTAGAACGGCCTAGGGGAAAAGTGCGCATAGTGTTGTAATCGGGCGAGTTTCTACTTTCAGATGCAACAGAAATTTTGCGGATTGGTCAATCCGTTCGCGAGATATGGCAGTTTGGAGGTAAGAAACGCTTGAGAAACTCAAAATTTTCGCACTTCTGATGCTCGAAACGAATAACTAGAACGGCCTAGGGGAAAAGCACGCATACCGTTGTAATCGGGCGAGTTTCTACTTTCAGATGCAACAGAAATTTTGCGGATTGGTCAAACCGTTCGCGAGATATGGCAGTTTGGAGGTAAGAAACGCTTGAGAAACTCAAAATTTTCGCGGTTCTGATGCTCGAAACGAATAACAATAACGGCCTAGGGGAAAAGTACGCACACCGTTATAATCGGGCGAGTTTCTACCTTCAGATGCAACAGAAATTTTGCGGATTGGTCAATCCGTTCGCGAGATATGGCAGTTTGGAGGTAAGAAACGCTTGAGAAACTCAAAATATTCGCAGTTCTGATGCTCGAAACGAATAACTAGAACGGCCTAGGGGAAAAGTGCGCATAGTGTTGTAATCGGGCGAGTTTCTACTTTCAGATGCAACAGAAATTTTGCGGATTGGTCAATCCGTTCGCGAGATATGGCAGTTTGGAGGTAAGAAACGCTCGAGAAACTCAAAATTTTCGCAGTTCTGATGCTCGAAACGAATAACTAGAACAGCCTAAGGGAAAAGTACGCACACCGTTGTAATCGGGCGAGTTTCTACTTTCAGATGCAACAGAAATTTTGAGGATTGGTCAATCCGTTCGCGAGATATGGCAGTTTGGAGGTAAGAAACGCTTGAGAAACTCAAAATTTTCGCAGTTCTGATGCTCGAAACGAATAACTAGAACGGCCTAGGGGAAAAGTACGCATAGTGTTGTAATCGGGCGAGTTTCTACTTTCAGATGCAACAGAAATTTTGCGGATTGGTCAATCCGTTCGCGAGATATGGCAGTTTGGAAGTAAGAAACGCTTGAGAAACTCAAAATTTTCACAGTTCTGATGCTCGAAACGAATAACTAGAACGGCCTAGGGGAAAAGTACGCATACCGTTGTCATCGGGCGAGTTTCTACTTTCAGATGCAACAGAAATTTTGCGGATTGGTAAATCCGTTCGCGAGATATGGCAGTTTGGATGTAAGAAACGCTTGAGAAACTCAAAATTTTCACAGTTCTGATGCTCGAAACGAATAACTAGAACGGCCTAGGGGAAAAGTACGCATACCGTCGTAATCGGGCGAGTTTCTACTTTCAGATGCAACAGAAATTTTGCGGATGGGTCAATCCGTTCGCGAGACATGGCAGTTTGGAAGTAAGAAACGCTTGAGAAACTCAAAATTTTCGCAGTTCTGATACTCGAAACGAATAACTAGAACGGCCTAGGGGAAAAGTACGCATAGTGTTGTAATCGGGCGAGTTTCTACTTTCAGATGCAACAGAAATTGTGCGGATTGGTCAATCCGTTCGCGAGATATGGCAGTTTGGAAGTAAGAAACGCTTGAGAAACTCAAAATTTTCGCAGTTCTGTTGCTCGAAACGAATAACTAGAACGGCCTAGGGGAAAAGTACGCATAGTGTTGTAATCGGGCGAGTTTCTACTTTCAGATGCAACAGAAATTTTGCGGATTGGTCAATCCGTTCGCGAGATATGGCAGTTTGGAAGTAAGAAACGCTTGAGAAACTCAAAATTTTCACAGTTCTGATGCTCGAAACGAATAACTAGAACGGCCTAGGAGAAAAGTACGCATACCGTTGTAATCGGGCGAGTTTCTACTTTCAGATGCAACAGAAATTTTGCGGATTGGTCAATCCGTTCGCGAGATATGGCAGTTTGGAAGTAAGAAACGCTTGAGAAACTCAAAATTTTTGCAGTTCTGATGCTCGAAACGAATAACTAGGGCGGCGTAGGGGAAAAGTACGCATACCGTTGTAATCGGGCGAGTTTCTACTTTCAGATGCATCAGAAATTTTGCGGATTGGACAATCCGTTCGCGAGATGTGGCAGTTTGTACGTGAGAAACGCTTGAGAAACTCAAAATTTTCGCAGTTCTGATGCTCGAAACGAATAACTAGAACGGCCTAGGGGAAAAGTACGCATACCGTTATAATCGGGCGAGTTTCTACCTTCAGATGCAACAGAAATTTTGCGGATTGGTCAATCCGTTCGCGAGATATGGCAGTTTGGAGGTAAGAAACGCTTGAGAAACTCAAAATTTTCGCAGTTCTGATGCTCGAAACGAATAACTAGAACGGCCTAGGGGAAAAGTGCGCATAGTGTTGTAATCGGGCGAGTTTCTACTTTTAGATGCAACAGAAATTTTGCGGATTGGTCAATCCGTTCGCGAGATATGGCAGTTTGGAGGTAAGAAACGCTTGAGAAACTCAAAATTTTCGCACTTCTGATGCTCGAAACGAATAACTAGAACGGCCTAGGGGAAAAGCACGCATACCGTTGTAATCGGGCGAGTTTCTACTTTCAGATGCAACAGAAATTTTGCGGATTGGTCAAACCGTTCGCGAGATATGGCAGTTTGGAGGTAAGAAACGCTCGAGAAACTCAAAATTTTCGCAGTTCTGATGCTCGAAACGAATAACTAGAACAGCCTAGGGGAAAAGTACGCACACCGTTGTAATCGGGCGAGTTTCTACTTTCAGATGCAACAGAAATTTTGAGGATTGGTCAATCCGTTCGCGAGATATGGCAGTTTGGAGGTAAGAAACGCTTGAGAAACTCAAAATTTTCGCAGTTCTGATGCTCGAAACGAATAACTAGAACGGCCTAGAGGAAAAGTACGCATAGTGTTGTAATCGGGCGAGTTTCTACTTTCAGATGCAACAGAAATTTTGCGGATTGGTCAATCCGTTCGCGAGATATGGCAGTTTGGAAGTAAGAAACGCTTGAGAAACTCAAAATTTTCACAGTTCTGATGCTCGAAACGAATAACTAGAACGGCCTAGGGGAAAAGTACGCATACCGTTGTCATCGGGCGAGTTTCTACTTTCAGATGCAACAGAAATTTTGCGGATTGGTAAATCCGTTCGCGAGATATGGCAGTTTGGATGTAAGAAACGCTTGAGAAACTCAAAATTTTCACAGTTCTGATGCTCGAAACGAATAACTAGAACGGCCTAGGGGAAAAGTACGCATACCGTCGTAATCGGGCGAGTTTCTACTTTCAGATGCAACAGAAATTTTGCGGATGGGTCAATCCGTTCGCGAGACATGGCAGTTTGGAAGTAAGAAACGCTTGAGAAACTCAAAATTTTCGCAGTTCTGATACTCGAAACGAATAACTAGAACGGCCTAGGGGAAAAGTACGCATAGTGTTGTAATCGGGCGAGTTTCTACTTTCAGATGCAACAGAAATTGTGCGGATTGGTCAATCCGTTCGCGAGATATGGCAGTTTGGAAGTAAGAAACGCTTGAGAAACTCAAAATTTTCGCAGTTCTGTTGCTCGAAACGAATAACTAGAACGGCCTAGGGGAAAAGTACGCATAGTGTTGTAATCGGGCGAGTTTCTACTTTCAGATGCAACAGAAATTTTGCGGATTGGTCAATCCGTTCGCGAGATATGGCAGTTTGGAAGTAAGAAACGCTTGAGAAACTCAAAATTTTTGCAGTTCTGATGCTCGAAACGAATAACTAGGGCGGCGTAGGGGAAAAGTACGCATAGTGTTGTAATCGGGCGAGTTTCTACTTTCAGATGCAACAGAAATTTTGCGGATTGGTCAATCCGTTCGCGAGATATGGCAGTTTGGAGGTAAGAAACGCCTGAGAAACTCAAAATTTTCGCAGTTCTGATGCTCGAAACGAATAACTAGAACGGCCTAGGGGAAAAGTACGAACAGTGTTGTAATCGGGCGAGTTTCTACTTTCAGATGCAACAGAAATTGTGCGAATTGGTCAATCCGTTCGCGAGATATGGCAGTTTGGAAGTAAGAAACGCTTGAGAAACTCAAAATTTTCGCAGTTCTGTTGCTCGAAACGAATAACTAGAACGGGCTAGGGGAAAAGTACGCATACCGTTGTAATCGGGCGAGTTTCTACTTTCAGATGCAACAGAAATTTTGCGGATTGGTCAATCCGTTCGCGAGATATGGCAGTTTGGATGTAAGAAACGCTTGAGAAACTCAAAATTTTCACAGTTCTGATGCTCGAAACGAATAACTAGAACGGCCTAGGGGAAAAGTACGCATACCGTCGTAATCGGGCGAGTTTCTACTTTCAGATGCAACAGAAATTTTGCGGATGGGTCAATCCGTTCGCGAGACATGGCAGTTTGGAAGTAAGAAACGCTTGAGAAACTCAAAATTTTCGCAGTTCTGATACTCGAAACGAATAACTAGAACGGCCTAGGGGAAAAGTACGCATAGTGTTGTAATCGGGCGAGTTTCTACTTTCAGATGCAACAGAAATTGTGCGGATTGGTCAATCCGTTCGCGAGATATGGCAGTTTGGAAGTAAGAAACGCTTGAGAAACTCAAAATTTTCGCAGTTCTGTTGCTCGAAACGAATAACTAGAACGGCCTAGGGGAAAAGTACGCATAGTGTTGTAATCGGGCGAGTTTCTACTTTCAGATGCAACAGAAATTTTGCGGATTGGTCAATCCGTTCGCGAGATATGGCAGTTTGGAAGTAAGAAACGCTTGAGAAACTCAAAATTTTTGCAGTTCTGATGCTCGAAACGAATAACTAGGGCGGCGTAGGGGAAAAGTACGCATAGTGTTGTAATCGGGCGAGTTTCTACTTTCAGATGCAACAGAAATTTTGCGGATTGGTCAATCCGTTCGCGAGATATGGCAGTTTGGAGGTAAGAAACGCCTGAGAAACTCAAAATTTTCGCAGTTCTGATGCTCGAAACGAATAACTAGAACGGCCTAGGGGAAAAGTACGAACAGTGTTGTAATCGGGCGAGTTTCTACTTTCAGATGCAACAGAAATTGTGCGAATTGGTCAATCCGTTCGCGAGATATGGCAGTTTGGAAGTAAGAAACGCTTGAGAAACTCAAAATTTTCGCAGTTCTGTTGCTCGAAACGAATAACTAGAACGGGCTAGGGGAAAAGTACGCATACCGTTGTAATCGGGCGAGTTTCTACTTTCAGATGCAACAGAAATTTTGCGGATTGGTCAATCCGTTCGCGAGATATGGCAGTTTGGAGGTAAGAAACGTTTGAGAAACTCAAAATTTTCGCAGTTCTGATGCTCGAAACGAATAACTAGAACGGCCTAGGGGAAAAGTGCGCATAGTGTTGTAATCGGGCGAGTTTCTACTTTCAGATGCAACAGAAATTTTGCGGATTGATCAATCCGTTCGCGAGATATGGCAGTTTGGAGGTAAGAAACGCTCGAGAAACTCAAAATTTTCGTAGTTCTGATGCTCGAAACGAATAACTAGAACGGCCTAGGGGAAAAGTACGCACACCGTTGTAATCGGGCGAGTTTCTACCTTCAGATGCAACAGAAATTTTGCGGATTGGTCAATCCGTTCGCGAGATATGGCAGTTTGGAGGTAAGAAACGCTTGAGAAACTCAAAATTTTCGCAGTTCTGATGCTCGAAACGAATAACTAGAACGGCCTAGGGGAAAAGTACGCAGTGTTGTAATCGGGCGAGTTTCTACTTTCAGATGCAACAGAAATTTTGCGGATTGGTCAATCCGTTCGCGAGATATGGCAGTTTGGAAGTAAGAAACGCTTGAGAAACTCAAAATTTTCACAGTTCTGATGCTCGAAACGAATAACTAGAACGGCCTAGGAGAAAAGTACGCATACCGTTGTAATCGGGCGAGTTTCTACTTTCAGATGCAACAGAAATTTTGCGGATTGGTCAATCCGTTCGCGAGATATGGCAGTTTGGAAGTAAGAAACGCTTGAGAAACTCAAAATTTTTGCAGTTCTGATGCTCGAAACGAATAACTAGGGCGGCCTAGGGGAAAAGTACGCATAGTGTTGTAATCGGACGAGTTTCTACTTTCAGATGCAACAGAAATTTTGCGGATTGGTCAATCCGTTCGCGAGATATGGCAGTTTGGAGGTAAGAAACGCCTGAGAAACTCAAAATTTTCGCAGTTCTGATGCTCGAAACGAATAACTAGAACGGCCTAGGGGAAAAGTACGAACAGTGTTGTAATCGGGCGAGTTTCTACTTTCAGATGCAACAGAAATTGTGCGGATTGGTCAATCCGTTCGCGAGATATGGCAGTTTGGAAGTAAGAAACGCTTGAGAAACTCAAAATTTTTGCAGTTCTGATGCTCGAAACGAATAACTAGGGCGGCCTAGGGGAAAAGTACGCATAGTGTTGTAATCGGGCGAGTTTCTACTTTCAGATGCAACAGAAATTTTGCGGATTGGTCAATCCGTTCGCGAGATATGGCAGTTTGGAGGTAAGAAACGCCTGAGAAACTCAAAATTTTCGCAGTTCTGATGCTCGAAACGAATAACTAGAACGGCCTAGGGGAAAAGTACGAACAGTGTTGTAATCGGGCGAGTTTCTACTTTCAGATGCAACAGAAATTTTGCGGATTGGTCAATCCGTTCGCGAGATATGGCAGTTTGGAAGTAAGAAACGCTTGAGAAACTCAAAATTTTTGCAGTTCTGATGCTCGAAACGAATAACTAGGGCGGCGTAGGGGAAAAGTACGCATAGTGTTGTAATCGGGCGAGTTTCTACTTTCAGATGCAACAGAAATTTTGCGGATTGGTCAATCCGTTCGCGAGATATGGCAGTTTGGAGGTAAGAAACGCCTGAGAAACTCAAAATTTTCGCAGTTCTGATGCTCGAAACGAATAACTAGAACGGCCTAGGGGAAAAGTACGAACAGTGTTGTAATCGGGCGAGTTTCTACTTTCAGATGCAACAGAAATTGTGCGAATTGGTCAATCCGTTCGCGAGATATGGCAGTTTGGAAGTAAGAAACGCTTGAGAAACTCAAAATTTTCGCAGTTCTGTTGCTCGAAACGAATAACTAGAACGGGCTAGGGGAAAAGTACGCATACCGTTGTAATCGGGCGAGTTTCTACTTTCAGATGCAACAGAAATTTTGCGGATTGGTCAATCCGTTCGCGAGATATGGCAGTTTGGATGTAAGAAACGTTTGAGAAACTCAAAATTTTCGCAGTTCTGATGCTCGAAACGAATAACTAGAACGGCCTAGGGGAAAAGTGCGCATAGTGTTGTAATCGGGCGAGTTTCTACTTTCAGATGCAACAGAAATTTTGCGGATTGATCAATCCGTTCGCGAGATATGGCAGTTTGGAGGTAAGAAACGCTCGAGAAACTCAAAATTTTCGTAGTTCTGATGCTCGAAACGAATAACTAGAACGGCCTAGGGGAAAAGTACGCACACCGTTGTAATCGGGCGAGTTTCTACCTTCAGATGCAACAGAAATTTTGCGGATTGGTCAATCCGTTCGCGAGATATGGCAGTTTGGAGGTAAGAAACGCTTGAGAAACTCAAAATTTTCGCAGTTCTGATGCTCGAAACGAATAACTAGAACGGCCTAGGGGAAAAGTACGCAGTGTTGTAATCGGGCGAGTTTCTACTTTCAGATGCAACAGAAATTTTGCGGATTGGTCAATCCGTTCGCGAGATATGGCAGTTTGGAAGTAAGAAACGCTTGAGAAACTCAAAATTTTCACAGTTCTGATGCTCGAAACGAATAACTAGAACGGCCTAGGAGAAAAGTACGCATACCGTTGTAATCGGGCGAGTTTCTACTTTCAGATGCAACAGAAATTTTGCGGATTGGTCAATCCGTTCGCGAGATATGGCAGTTTGGAAGTAAGAAACGCTTGAGAAACTCAAAATTTTTGCAGTTCTGATGCTCGAAACGAATAACTAGGGCGGCGTAGGGGAAAAGTACGCATAGTGTTGTAATCGGGCGAGTTTCTACTTTCAGATGCAACAGAAATTTTGCGGATTGGTCAATCCGTTCGCGAGATATGGCAGTTTGGAGGTAAGAAACGCCTGAGAAACTCAAAATTTTCGCAGTTCTGATGCTCGAAACGAATAACTAGAACGGCCTAGGGGAAAAGTACGAACAGTGTTGTAATCGGGCGAGTTTCTACTTTCAGATGCAACAGAAATTGTGCGAATTGGTCAATCCGTTCGCGAGATATGGCAGTTTGGAAGTAAGAAACGCTTGAGAAACTCAAAATTTTTGCAGTTCTGATGCTCGAAACGAATAACTAGGGCGGCCTAGGGGAAAAGTACGCATAGTGTTGTAATCGGACGAGTTTCTACTTTCAGATGCAACAGAAATTTTGCGGATTGGTCAATCCGTTCGCGAGATATGGCAGTTTGGAGGTAAGAAACGCCTGAGAAACTCAAAATTTTCGCAGTTCTGATGCTCGAAACGAATAACTAGAACGGCCTAGGGGAAAAGTACGAACAGTGTTGTAATCGGGCGAGTTTCTACTTTCAGATGCAACAGAAATTGTGCGGATTGGTCAATCCGTTCGCGAGATATGGCAGTTTGGAAGTAAGAAACGCTTGAGAAACTCAAAATTTTTGCAGTTCTGATGCTCGAAACGAATAACTAGGGCGGCCTAGGGGAAAAGTACGCATAGTGTTGTAATCGGGCGAGTTTCTACTTTCAGATGCAACAGAAATTTTGCGGATTGGTCAATCCGTTCGCGAGATATGGCAGTTTGGAGGTAAGAAACGCCTGAGAAACTCAAAATTTTCGCAGTTCTGATGCTCGAAACGAATAACTAGAACGGCCTAGGGGAAAAGTACGAACAGTGTTGTAATCGGGCGAGTTTCTACTTTCAGATGCAACAGAAATTTTGCGGATTGGTCAATCCGTTCGCGAGATATGGCAGTTTGGAAGTAAGAAACGCTTGAGAAACTCAAAATTTTTGCAGTTCTGATGCTCGAAACGAATAACTAGGGCGGCGTAGGGGAAAAGTACGCATAGTGTTGTAATCGGGCGAGTTTCTACTTTCAGATGCAACAGAAATTTTGCGGATTGGTCAATCCGTTCGCGAGATATGGCAGTTTGGAGGTAAGAAACGCCTGAGAAACTCAAAATTTTCGCAGTTCTGATGCTCGAAACGAATAACTAGAACGGCCTAGGGGAAAAGTACGAACAGTGTTGTAATCGGGCGAGTTTCTACTTTCAGATGCAACAGAAATTGTGCGAATTGGTCAATCCGTTCGCGAGATATGGCAGTTTGGAAGTAAGAAACGCTTGAGAAACTCAAAATTTTCGCAGTTCTGTTGCTCGAAACGAATAACTAGAACGGGCTAGGGGAAAAGTACGCATACCGTTGTAATCGGGCGAGTTTCTACTTTCAGATGCAACAGAAATTTTGCGGATTGGTCAATCCGTTCGCGAGATATGGCAGTTTGGAGGTAAGAAACGTTTGAGAAACTCAAAATTTTCGCAGTTCTGATGCTCGAAACGAATAACTAGAACGGCCTAGGGGAAAAGTGCGCATAGTGTTGTAATCGGGCGAGTTTCTACTTTCAGATGCAACAGAAATTTTGCGGATTGATCAATCCGTTCGCGAGATATGGCAGTTTGGAGGTAAGAAACGCTCGAGAAACTCAAAATTTTCGTAGTTCTGATGCTCGAAACGAATAACTAGAACGGCCTAGGGGAAAAGTACGCACACCGTTGTAATCGGGCGAGTTTCTACCTTCAGATGCAACAGAAATTTTGCGGATTGGTCAATCCGTTCGCGAGATATGGCAGTTTGGAGGTAAGAAACGCTTGAGAAACTCAAAATTTTCGCAGTTCTGATGCTCGAAACGAATAACTAGAACGGCCTAGGGGAAAAGTACGCAGTGTTGTAATCGGGCGAGTTTCTACTTTCAGATGCAACAGAAATTTTGCGGATTGGTCAATCCGTTCGCGAGATATGGCAGTTTGGAAGTAAGAAACGCTTGAGAAACTCAAAATTTTCACAGTTCTGATGCTCGAAACGAATAACTAGAACGGCCTAGGAGAAAAGTACGCATACCGTTGTAATCGGGCGAGTTTCTACTTTCAGATGCAACAGAAATTTTGCGGATTGGTCAATCCGTTCGCGAGATATGGCAGTTTGGAAGTAAGAAACGCTTGAGAAACTCAAAATTTTTGCAGTTCTGATGCTCGAAACGAATAACTAGGGCGGCGTAGGGGAAAAGTACGCATAGTGTTGTAATCGGGCGAGTTTCTACTTTCAGATGCAACAGAAATTTTGCGGATTGGTCAATCCGTTCGCGAGATATGGCAGTTTGGAGGTAAGAAACGCCTGAGAAACTCAAAATTTTCGCAGTTCTGATGCTCGAAACGAATAACTAGAACGGCCTAGGGGAAAAGTACGAACAGTGTTGTAATCGGGCGAGTTTCTACTTTCAGATGCAACAGAAATTGTGCGAATTGGTCAATCCGTTCGCGAGATATGGCAGTTTGGAAGTAAGAAACGCTTGAGAAACTCAAAATTTTCGCAGTTCTGTTGCTCGAAACGAATAACTAGAACGGGCTAGGGGAAAAGTACGCATACCGTTGTAATCGGGCGAGTTTCTACTTTCAGATGCAACAGAAATTTTGCGGATTGGTCAATCCGTTCGCGAGATATGGCAGTTTGGAGGTAAGAAACGTTTGAGAAACTCAAAATTTTCGCAGTTCTGATGCTCGAAACGAATAACTAGAACGGCCTAGGGGAAAAGTGCGCATAGTGTTGTAATCGGGCGAGTTTCTACTTTCAGATGCAACAGAAATTTTGCGGATTGATCAATCCGTTCGCGAGATATGGCAGTTTGGAGGTAAGAAACGCTCGAGAAACTCAAAATTTTCGTAGTTCTGATGCTCGAAACGAATAACTAGAACGGCCTAGGGGAAAAGTACGCACACCGTTGTAATCGGGCGAGTTTCTACCTTCAGATGCAACAGAAATTTTGCGGATTGGTCAATCCGTTCGCGAGATATGGCAGTTTGGAGGTAAGAAACGCTTGAGAAACTCAAAATTTTCGCAGTTCTGATGCTCGAAACGAATAACTAGAACGGCCTAGGGGAAAAGTACGCAGTGTTGTAATCGGGCGAGTTTCTACTTTCAGATGCAACAGAAATTTTGCGGATTGGTCAATCCGTTCGCGAGATATGGCAGTTTGGAAGTAAGAAACGCTTGAGAAACTCAAAATTTTCACAGTTCTGATGCTCGAAACGAATAACTAGAACGGCCTAGGAGAAAAGTACGCATACCGTTGTAATCGGGCGAGTTTCTACTTTCAGATGCAACAGAAATTTTGCGGATTGGTCAATCCGTTCGCGAGATATGGCAGTTTGGAAGTAAGAAACGCTTGAGAAACTCAAAATTTTTGCAGTTCTGATGCTCGAAACGAATAACTAGGGCGGCCTAGGGGAAAAGTACGCATAGTGTTGTAATCGGACGAGTTTCTACTTTCAGATGCAACAGAAATTTTGCGGATTGGTCAATCCGTTCGCGAGATATGGCAGTTTGGAGGTAAGAAACGCCTGAGAAACTCAAAATTTTCGCAGTTCTGATGCTCGAAACGAATAACTAGAACGGCCTAGGGGAAAAGTACGAACAGTGTTGTAATCGGGCGAGTTTCTACTTTCAGATGCAACAGAAATTGTGCGGATTGGTCAATCCGTTCGCGAGATATGGCAGTTTGGAAGTAAGAAACGCTTGAGAAACTCAAAATTTTTGCAGTTCTGATGCTCGAAACGAATAACTAGGGCGGCCTAGGGGAAAAGTACGCATAGTGTTGTAATCGGGCGAGTTTCTACTTTCAGATGCAACAGAAATTTTGCGGATTGGTCAATCCGTTCGCGAGATATGGCAGTTTGGAGGTAAGAAACGCCTGAGAAACTCAAAATTTTCGCAGTTCTGATGCTCGAAACGAATAACTAGAACGGCCTAGGGGAAAAGTACGAACAGTGTTGTAATCGGGCGAGTTTCTACTTTCAGATGCAACAGAAATTTTGCGGATTGGTCAATCCGTTCGCGAGATATGGCAGTTTGGAAGTAAGAAACGCTTGAGAAACTCAAAATTTTTGCAGTTCTGATGCTCGAAACGAATAACTAGGGCGGCGTAGGGGAAAAGTACGCATAGTGTTGTAATCGGGCGAGTTTCTACTTTCAGATGCAACAGAAATTTTGCGGATTGGTCAATCCGTTCGCGAGATATGGCAGTTTGGAGGTAAGAAACGCCTGAGAAACTCAAAATTTTCGCAGTTCTGATGCTCGAAACGAATAACTAGAACGGCCTAGGGGAAAAGTACGAACAGTGTTGTAATCGGGCGAGTTTCTACTTTCAGATGCAACAGAAATTGTGCGAATTGGTCAATCCGTTCGCGAGATATGGCAGTTTGGAAGTAAGAAACGCTTGAGAAACTCAAAATTTTCGCAGTTCTGTTGCTCGAAACGAATAACTAGAACGGGCTAGGGGAAAAGTACGCATACCGTTGTAATCGGGCGAGTTTCTACTTTCAGATGCAACAGAAATTTTGCGGATTGGTCAATCCGTTCGCGAGATATGGCAGTTTGGAGGTAAGAAACGCCTGAGAAACTCAAAATTTTCGCAGTTCTGATGCTCGAAACGAATAACTAGAACGGCCTAGGGGAAAAGTACGAACAGTGTTGTAATCGGGCGAGTTTCTACTTTCAGATGCAACAGAAATTGTGCGAATTGGTCAATCCGTTCGCGAGATATGGCAGTTTGGAAGTAAGAAACGCTTGAGAAACTCAAAATTTTCGCAGTTCTGTTGCTCGAAACGAATAACTAGAACGGGCTAGGGGAAAAGTACGAACAGTGTTGTAATCGGGCGAGTTTCTACTTTCAGATGCAACAGAAATTGTGCGGATTGGTCAATCCGTTCGCGAGATATGGCAGTTTGGAAGTAAGAAACGCTTGAGAAACTCAAAATTTTTGCAGTTCTGATGCTCGAAACGAATAACTAGGGCGGCCTAGGGGAAAAGTACGCATAGTGTTGTAATCGGGCGAGTTTCTACTTTCAGATGCAACAGAAATTTTGCGGATTGGTCAATCCGTTCGCGAGATATGGCAGTTTGGAGGTAAGAAACGCCTGAGAAACTCAAAATTTTCGCAGTTCTGATGCTCGAAACGAATAACTAGAACGGCCTAGGGGAAAAGTACGAACAGTGTTGTAATCGGGCGAGTTTCTACTTTCAGATGCAACAGAAATTGTGCGAATTGGTCAATCCGTTCGCGAGATATGGCAGTTTGGAAGTAAGAAACGCTTGAGAAACTCAAAATTTTCGCAGTTCTGTTGCTCGAAACGAATAACTAGAACGGGCTAGGGGAAAAGTACGCATACCGTTGTAATCGGGCGAGTTTCTACTTTCAGATGCAACAGAAATTTTGCGGATTGGTCAATCCGTTCGCGAGATATGGCAGTTTGGAGGTAAGAAACGTTTGAGAAACTCAAAATTTTCGCAGTTCTGATGCTCGAAACGAATAACTAGAACGGCCTAGGGGAAAAGTGCGCATAGTTTTGTAATCGGGCGAGTTTCTACTTTCAGATGCAACAGAAATTTTGCGGATTGGTCAATCCGTTCGCGAGATATGGCAGTTTGGAAGTAAGAAACGCTTGAGAAACTCAAAATTTTCACAGTTCTGATGCTCGAAACGAATAACTAGAACGGCCCAGGGGAAAAGTACGCATACCGTTGTAATCGGGCGAGTTTCTACTTTCAGATGCAACAGAAATTTTGCGGATTGGTCAATCCGTTCGCGAGATATGGCAGTTTGGAAGTAAGAAACGCTTGAGAAACTCAAAATTTTTGCAGTTCTGATGCTCGAAACGAATAACTAGGGCGGCCTAGGGGAAAAGTACGCATAGTGTTGTAATCGTGCGAGTTTCTACTTTCAGATGCAACAGAAATTTTGCGGATTGGTCAATCCGTTCGCGAGATATGGCAGTTTGGAGGTAAGAAACGTTTGAGAAACTCAAAATTTTCGCAGTTCTGATGCTCGAAACGAATAACTAGAACGGCCTAGGGGAAAAGTGCGCATAGTTTTGTAATCGGGCGAGTTTCTACTTTCAGATGCAACAGAAATTTTGCGGATTGATCAATCCGTTCGCGAGATATGGCAGTTTGGAGGTAAGAAACGCTCGAGAAACTCAAAATTTTCGTAGTTCTGATGCTCGAAACGAATAACTAGAACGGCCTAGGGGAAAAGTACGCACACCGTTGTAATCGGGCGAGTTTCTACCTTCAGATGCAACAGAAATTTTGCGGATTGGTCAATCCGTTCGCGAGATATGGCAGTTTGGAGGTAAGAAACGCTTGAGAAACTCAAAATTTTCGCAGTTCTGATGCTCGAAACGAATAACTAGAACGGCCTAGGGGAAAAGTACGCAGTGTTGTAATCGGGCGAGTTTCTACTTTCAGATGCAACAGAAATTTTGCGGATTGGTCAATCCGTTCGCGAGATATGGCAGTTTGGAAGTAAGAAACGCTTGAGAAACTCAAAATTTTCACAGTTCTGATGCTCGAAACGAATAACTAGAACGGCCTAGGAGAAAAGTACGCATACCGTTGTAATCGGGCGAGTTTCTACTTTCAGATGCAACAGAAATTTTGCGGATTGGTCAATCCGTTCGCGAGATATGGCAGTTTGGAAGTAAGAAACGCTTGAGAAACTCAAAATTTTTGCAGTTCTGATGCTCGAAACGAATAACTAGGGCGGCGTAGGGGAAAAGTACGCATAGTGTTGTAATCGGGCGAGTTTCTACTTTCAGATGCAACAGAAATTTTGCGGATTGGTCAATCCGTTCGCGAGATATGGCAGTTTGGAGGTAAGAAACGCCTGAGAAACTCAAAATTTTCGCAGTTCTGATGCTCGAAACGAATAACTAGAACGGCCTAGGGGAAAAGTACGAACAGTGTTGTAATCGGGCGAGTTTCTACTTTCAGATGCAACAGAAATTGTGCGAATTGGTCAATCCGTTCGCGAGATATGGCAGTTTGGAAGTAAGAAACGCTTGAGAAACTCAAAATTTTCGCAGTTCTGTTGCTCGAAACGAATAACTAGAACGGGCTAGGGGAAAAGTACGCATACCGTTGTAATCGGGCGAGTTTCTACTTTCAGATGCAACAGAAATTTTGCGGATTGGTCAATCCGTTCGCGAGATATGGCAGTTTGGAGGTAAGAAACGTTTGAGAAACTCAAAATTTTCGCAGTTCTGATGCTCGAAACGAATAACTAGAACGGCCTAGGGGAAAAGTGCGCATAGTGTTGTAATCGGGCGAGTTTCTACTTTCAGATGCAACAGAAATTTTGCGGATTGATCAATCCGTTCGCGAGATATGGCAGTTTGGAGGTAAGAAACGCTCGAGAAACTCAAAATTTTCGTAGTTCTGATGCTCGAAACGAATAACTAGAACGGCCTAGGGGAAAAGTACGCACACCGTTGTAATCGGGCGAGTTTCTACCTTCAGATGCAACAGAAATTTTGCGGATTGGTCAATCCGTTCGCGAGATATGGCAGTTTGGAGGTAAGAAACGCTTGAGAAACTCAAAATTTTCGCAGTTCTGATGCTCGAAACGAATAACTAGAACGGCCTAGGGGAAAAGTACGCAGTGTTGTAATCGGGCGAGTTTCTACTTTCAGATGCAACAGAAATTTTGCGGATTGGTCAATCCGTTCGCGAGATATGGCAGTTTGGAAGTAAGAAACGCTTGAGAAACTCAAAATTTTCACAGTTCTGATGCTCGAAACGAATAACTAGAACGGCCTAGGAGAAAAGTACGCATACCGTTGTAATCGGGCGAGTTTCTACTTTCAGATGCAACAGAAATTTTGCGGATTGGTCAATCCGTTCGCGAGATATGGCAGTTTGGAAGTAAGAAACGCTTGAGAAACTCAAAATTTTTGCAGTTCTGATGCTCGAAACGAATAACTAGGGCGGCCTAGGGGAAAAGTACGCATAGTGTTGTAATCGGACGAGTTTCTACTTTCAGATGCAACAGAAATTTTGCGGATTGGTCAATCCGTTCGCGAGATATGGCAGTTTGGAGGTAAGAAACGCCTGAGAAACTCAAAATTTTCGCAGTTCTGATGCTCGAAACGAATAACTAGAACGGCCTAGGGGAAAAGTACGAACAGTGTTGTAATCGGGCGAGTTTCTACTTTCAGATGCAACAGAAATTGTGCGGATTGGTCAATCCGTTCGCGAGATATGGCAGTTTGGAAGTAAGAAACGCTTGAGAAACTCAAAATTTTTGCAGTTCTGATGCTCGAAACGAATAACTAGGGCGGCCTAGGGGAAAAGTACGCATAGTGTTGTAATCGGGCGAGTTTCTACTTTCAGATGCAACAGAAATTTTGCGGATTGGTCAATCCGTTCGCGAGATATGGCAGTTTGGAGGTAAGAAACGCCTGAGAAACTCAAAATTTTCGCAGTTCTGATGCTCGAAACGAATAACTAGAACGGCCTAGGGGAAAAGTACGCATAGTGTTGTAATCGGGCGAGTTTCTACTTTCAGATGCAACAGAAATTTTGCGGATTGGTCAATCCGTTCGCGAGATATGGCAGTTTGGATGTAAGAAACGCTTGAGAAACTCAAAATTTTCGCAGTTCTGATGCTCGAAACGAATAACTAGAACGGCCTAGGGGAAAAGTACGCACACCGTTGTAATCGGGCGAGTTTCTACTTTCAGATGCAACAGAAATTTTGCGGATTGGTCATTCCGTTCGCGAGATATGGCAGTTTGGAGGTAAGAAACGCTTGAGAAACTCAAAATTTTCGCAGTTCTGATGCTCGAAACGAATAACTAGAACGGCCTAGGGGAAAAGTACGCATAGTGTTGTAATCGGGCGAGTTTCTACTTTCAGATGCAACAGAAATTTTGCGGATTGGTCAATCCGTTCGCGAGATATGGCAGTTTGGAAGTAAGAAACGCTTGAGAAACTCAAAATTTTCACAGTTCTGATGCTCGAAACGAATAACTAGAACGGCCTAGGGGAAAAGTACGCCTACCGTTGTAATCGGGCGAGTTTCTACTTTCAGATGCAACAGAAATTTTGCGGATTGGTCAATCCGTTCGCGAGATATGGCAGTTTGGAAGTAAGAAACGCTTGAGAAACTCAAAATTTTTGCAGTTCTGATGCTCGAAACGAATAACTAGGGCGGCCTAGGGGAAAAGAACGCATAGTGTTGTAATCGGGCGAGTTTCTACTTTCAGATGCAACAGAAATTTTGCGGATTGGTCAATCCGTTCGCGAGATATGGCAGTTTGGAGGTAAGAAACGCCTGAGAAACTCAAAATTTTCGCAGTTCTGATGCTCGAAACGAATAACTAGAACGGCCTAGGGGAAACGTACGAACAGTGTTGTAATCGGGCGAGTTTCTACTTTCAGATGCAACAGAAATTGTGCGGATTGGTCAATCCGTTCGCGAGATATGGCAGTTTGGAAGTAAGAAACGCTTGAGAAACTCAAAATTTTCGCAGTTCTGTTGCTCGAAACGAATAACTAGAACGGGCTAGGGGAAAAGTACGCATACAGTTGTAATCGGGCGAGTTTCTACTTGCAGATGCAACAGAAATTTTGCGGATTGGTAAATCCGTTCGCGAGATATGGCAGTTTGGATGTAAGAAACGCTTGAGAAACATAAAATTTTCGCAGATCTGATGCTCGAAACGAATAACTAGAACGGCCTAGTGGAAAAGTACGCATGCCGTTGTAATCGGGCGAGTTTCTACTTTCAGATGCAACAGAAATTTTGCGGATTGGTCAATCCGTTCGCGAGATATGGCAGTTTGGAGGTAAGAAACGTTTGAGAAACACAAAATTTTCGTAGTTCTGATGCTCGAAACGAATAACTAGAACGGCCTAGGGGAAAAGTACGCACACCGTTGTAATCGGGCGAGTTTCTACTTTCAGATGCAACAGAAATTTTGCGGATTGGTCAATCCGTTCGCGAGATATGGCAGTTTGGAGGTAAGAAACGCTTGAGAAACTCAAAATTTTCGCAGTTCTGATGCTCGAAACGAATAACTAGAACGGCCTAGGGGAAAAGTACGCATAGTGTTGTAATCGGGCGTGTTTCTACTTTCAGATGCAACAGAAATTTTGCGGATTGGTCAATCCGTTCGCGAGATATGGCAGTTTGGAAGTAAGACACGCTTGAGAAACTCAAAATTTTCACAGTTCTGATGCTCGAAACGAATAACTAGAACGGCCTAGGGGAAAAGTACGCATACCGTTGTAATCGGGCGAGTTTCTACTTTCAGATGCAACAGAAATTTTGCGGATTGGTCAATCCGTTCGCGAGATATGGCAGTTTGGAGGTAAGAAACGCTTGAGAAACTCAAAATTTTCGCCGTTCTGATGCTCGAAACGAATAACTAGAACGGCCTAGGGGAAAAGTACGAATAGTGTTGTAATCGGGCGAGTTTCTACTTTCAGACGCAACAGAAATTGTGCGGATTGGTCAATCCGTTCCCGAGATATGGCAGTTTGGAAGTAAGAAACGCTTGAGAAACTCAAAATTTTCGCAGTTCTGTTGCTCGAAACGAATAACTAGAACGGGCTAGGGGAAAAGTACGCATACAGTTGTAATCGGGCTAGTTTCTACTTTCAGATGCAACAGAAATTTTGCGGATTGGTAAATCCGTTCGCGAGATATGGCAGTTTGGATGTAAGAAACGCTTGAGAAACTCAAAATTTTCGCAGTTCTGATGCTCGAAACGAATAACTAGAACGGCCTAGGGGAAAAGTACGCATACCGTTGTAATCGGGCTCGTTTCTACATTCAGATGCAACAGAAATTCTGCGGATTGGTCAATCCGTTCGCGAGATATGGCAGTTTGGATGTAAGAAACGCTTGAGAAACTCAAAATTTTCGCGGTTCTGATGCTCGAAAGGAATAACAAGAACGGTCTAGGGGAAAAGTACGCAAACCGTTGTAATCGGGCGAGTTTCTACTTTCAGATGCATCAGAAATTTTGCGGATTGGACAATCCGTTCGCGAGATGTGGCAGTTTGTAGGTGAGAAACGCTTGAGAAACTCAAAATTTTCGCAGTTCTGATGCTCGAAACGAATAACTAGAACGGCCTAGGGGAAAAGTACGCATACCGTTGTAATCGGGCGAGTTTCTACCTTCAGATGCAACAGAAATTTTGCGGATTGGTCAATCCTTTCGCGAGATATGGCAGTTTGGAAGTAAGAAACGCTTGAGAAACTCAAAATTTTCGCAGTTCTGATGCTCGAAACGAATAACTAGAACGGCCTAGGGGAAAAGTGCGCATACCGTTGTAATCGGGCGAGTTTCTACTTTCAGATGCAACTGAAATTTTGCGGATTGGTTAATCCGTTCGCGCGATATGGCAGTTTGGAGGTAAGCAACGCTTGAGAAACTCAAAATTTTCGCAGTTCTGTTGCTCGAAACGAATAACTAGAACGGGCTAGGGGAAAATTACGCATACAGTTGTAATCGGGCGAGTTTCTACTTTCAGATGCAACAGAAATTTTGCGGATTGGTAAATCCGTTCGCGAGATATGGCAGTTTGGATGTAAGAAACGCTTGAGAAACTCAAAATTTTCGCGGTTCTGATGCTCGAAACGAATAACAAGAATGGCCTAGGGGAAAAGTACGCACACCGTTGTAATCGGGCGAGTTTCTACTTTCAGGTGCAACAGAAATTTTGCGGATTGGTCAATCCGTTCGCGAGATATGGCAGTTTGGAAGTAAGAAACGCTTGAGAAACTCAAAATTTTCACAGTTCTGATGCTCGAAACGAATAACTAGAACGGCCTAGGGGAAAAGTACGCATACCGTTGTAATCGGGCGAGTTTCTACTTTCAGATGCAACAGAAATTTTGCGGATTGGTCAATCCGTTCGCGAGATATGGCAGTTTGGAAGTAAGAAACGCTTGAGAGACTCAAAATTTTTGCAGTTCTGATGCTCGAAACGAATAACTAGGGCGGCCTAGGGGAAATGTACGCATAGTGTTGTAATCGGGCGAGTTTCTACTTTCAGATGCAACAGAAATTTTGCGGATTGGTCAATCCGTTCGCGAGATATGGCAGTTTGGAGGTAAGAAACGCTTGAGAAACTCAAAATTTTCGCAGTTCTGATGCTCGAAACGAATAACTAGAACGGCCTAGGGGAAAAGTACGAATAGTGTTGTAATCGGGCGTGTTTCTACTTTCAGATGCAACAGAAATTGTGCGGATTGGTCAATCCGATCCCGAGATATGGCAGTTTGGATGTAAGAAACGCTTGAGAAACTCAAAATTTTCGCAGTTCTGTTGCTCGAAACGAATAACTAGAACGGGCTAGGGGAAAATTACGCATACAGTTGTAATCGGGCGAGTCTCTACTTTCAGATGCAACCGAAATTTTGCGGATTGGTAAATCCGTTCGCGAGATATGGCAGTTTGGATGTAAGAAACGCTTGAGAAACTCAAAATTTTCGCAGTTCTGTTGCTCGAAACGAATAACTAGAACGGGCTAGGGGAAAATTACGCATACAGTTGTAATCGGGCGAGTTTCTACTTTCAGATGCAACAGAAATTTTGCGGATTGGTAAATCCGTTCGCGAGATATGGCAGTTTGGATGTAAGAAACGCTTGAGAAACTCAAAATTTTCGCGGTTCTGATGCTCGAAACGAATAACAAGAATGGCCTAGGGGAAAAGTACGCACACCGTTGTAATCGGGCGAGTTTCTACTTTCAGGTGCAACAGAAATTTTGCGGATTGGTCAATCCGTTCGCGAGATATGGCAGTTTGGAAGTAAGAAACGCTTGAGAAACTCAAAATTTTCACAGTTCTGATGCTCGAAACGAATAACTAGAACGGCCTAGGGGAAAAGTACGCATACAGTTGTAATCGGGCGAGTTTCTACTTTCAGATGCAACAGAAATTTTGCGGATTGGTCAATCCGTTCGCGAGATATGGCAGTTTGGAGGTAAGAAACGCTTGAGAAACTCAAAATTTTCGCAGTTCTGATGCTCGAAACGAATAACTAGAACGGCCTAGGGGAAAAGTACGCATAGTGTTGTAATCGGGCGAGTTTCTACTTTCAGATGCAACAGAAATTTTGCGGATTGGTCAATCCGTTCGCGAGATATGGCAGTTTGGAAGTAAGAAACGCTTGAGAAACTCAAAATTTTCACAGTTCTGATGCTCGAAACGAATAACTAGAACGGCCTAGGGGAAAAGTACGCATACCGTGGTAATCGGGCGAGTTTCTACTTTCAGATGCAACAGAAATTTTGCGGATTGGTCAATCCGTTCGCGAGATATGGCAGTTTGGAAGTAAGAAACGCTTGAGAAACTCAAAATTTTTGCAGTTCTGATGCTCGAAACGAATAACTAGGGCGGCCTAGGGGAAAAGTACGCATAGTGTTGTAATCGGGCGAGTTTCTACTTTCAGATGCAACAGAAATTTTGCGGATTTGTCAATCCGTTCGCGAGATATGGCAGTTTGGAAGTAAGAAACGCTTGAGAATCTCAAAATTTTCACAGTTCTGATGCTCGAAACGAATAACTAGAACGGCCTAGGGGAAAAGTACGCATGCCGTTGTAATCGGGCGAGTTTCTACTTTCAGATGCAACAGAAATTTTGCGGATTGGTCAATCCGTTCGCGAGATATGGCAGTTTGGAAGTAAGAAACGCTTGAGAAACTCAAAATTTTTGCAGTTCTGATGCTCGAAACGAATAACTAGGGCGGCCTAGGGGAAATGTACGCATAGTGTTGTAATCGGGCGAGTTTCTACTTTCAGATGCAACAGAAATTTTGCGGATTGGTCAATCCGTTCGCGAGATATGGCAGTTTGGAGGTAAGAAACGCTTGAGAAACTCAAAATTTTCGCAGTTCTGATGCTGGAAACGAATAACTAGAACGGCCTAGGGGAAAAGTACGCATAGTGTTGTAATCGGGCGAGTTTCTACTTTCAGATGCAACAGAAATTTTGCGGATTGGTCAATCCGTTCGCGAGTTATGGCAGTTTGGAGGTAAGAAACGCTTGAGAAACTCAAAATTTTCGCAGTTCTGATGCTCGAAACGAATAACTAGAACGGCCTAGGGGAAAAGTACGCATAGTATTGTAATCGGGCGAGTTTCTACTTTCAGATGCAACAGAAATTGTGCGGATTGGTCAATCCGTTCGCGAGATATGGCAGTTTGGAAGTAAGAAACGCTTGAGAAACTCAAAATTTTCGCAGTTCTGATGCTCGAAACGAATAACTAGAACGGCCTAGGGGAAAAGTACGCATAGTGTTGTAATCGGGCGAGTTTCTACTTTCAGATGCAACAGAAATGTTGCGGATTGGTCAATCCGTTCGCGAGATATGGCAGTTTGGAGGTAAGAACCGCTCGAGAAACTCAAAATTTTCGCAGTTCTGATGCTCGACAAGCATAACTAGAACGGCCTAGGGGAAAAGTACGCACACCGTTGCAATCGGGCGAGTTTCTTCTTTCAGATGCAACAGAAATTTTGCGGATTGGTCAATCCGTTCGCGAGATATGGCAGTTTGGAAGTAAAAACCGCTCGAGAAACTCAAAATTTTCGCAGTTCTGTTGCTCGAAACGAATAACTAGAACGGGCTAGGGGAAAAGTACGCACACCGTTGTAATCGGGCGAGTTTCTACTTTCAGATGCAACAGAAATTTTGCGGATTGGTCAATCCGTTCGCGAGTTATGGCAGTTTGGAGGTAAGAAACGCTTGAGAAACTCAAAATTTTCGCAGTTCTGATGCTCGAAACGAATAACTAGAACGGCCTAGGGGAAAAGTACGCATAGTGTTGTAATCGGGCGAGTTTCTACTTTCAGATGCAACAGAAATTTTGCGGATTGGTCAATCCGTTCGCGAGTTATGGCAGTTTGGAGGTAAGAAACGCTTGAGAAACTCAAAATTTTCGCAGTTCTGATGCTCGAAACGAATAACTAGAACGGCCTAGGGGAAAAGTACGCATAGTATTGTAATCGGGCGAGTTTCTACTTTCAGATGCAACAGAAATTGTGCGGATTGGTCAATCCGTTCGCGAGATATGGCAGTTTGGAAGTAAGAAACGCTTGAGAAACTCAAAATTTTCGCAGTTCTGATGCTCGAAACGAATAACTAGAACGGCCTAGGGGAAAAGTACGCATAGTGTTGTAATCGGGCGAGTTTCTACTTTCAGATGCAACAGAAATGTTGCGGATTGGTCAATCCGTTCGCGAGATATGGCAGTTTGGAGGTAAGAACCGCTCGAGAAACTCAAAATTTTCGCAGTTCTGATGCTCGACAAGCATAACTAGAACGGCCTAGGGGAAAAGTACGCACACCGTTGCAATCGGGCGAGTTTCTTCTTTCAGATGCAACAGAAATTTTGCGGATTGGTCAATCCGTTCGCGAGATATGGCAGTTTGGAAGTAAAAACCGCTCGAGAAACTCAAAATTTTCGCAGTTCTGTTGCTCGAAACGAATAACTAGAACGGGCTAGGGGAAAAGTACGCACACCGTTGTAATCGGGCGAGTTTCTACTTTCAGATGCAACAGAAATTTTGCGGATTGGTCAATCCGTTCGCGAGTTATGGCAGTTTGGAGGTAAGAAACGCTTGAGAAACTCAAAATTTTCGCAGTTCTGATGCTCGAAACGAATAACTAGAACGGCCTAGGGGAAAAGTACGCATAGTGTTGTAATCGGGCGAGTTTCTACTTTCAGATGCAACAGAAATTTTGCGGATTGGTCAATCCGTTCGCGAGATATGGCAGTTTGGAAGTAAGAAACGCTTGAGAAACTCAAAATTTTCACAGTTCTGATGCTCGAAACGAATAACTAGAACGGCCTAGGGGAAAAGTACGCATACCGTTGTAATCGGGCGAGTTTCTACTTTCAGATGCAACAGAAATTTTGCGGATTGGTCAATCCGTTCGCGAGATATGGCAGTTTGGAAGTAAGAAACGCATGAGAAACTCAAAATTTTTGCAGTTCTGATGCTCGAAACGAATAACTAGGGCGGCCTAGGGGAAAAGTACGCATAGTGTTGTAATCGGGCGAGTTTCTACTTTCAGATGCAACAGAAATTTTGCGGATTTGTCAATCCGTTCGCGAGATATGGCAGTTTGGAAGTAAGAAACGCTTGAGAAACTCAAAATTTTCACAGTTCTGATGCTCGAAACGAATAACCAGAACGGCCTAGGGGAAAAGTACGCATACCGTTGTAATCGGGCGAGTTTCTACTTTCAGATGCAACAGAAATTTTGCGGATTGGTCAATCCGTTCGCGAGATATGGCAGTTTGGAGGTAAGAAACGCTTGAGAAACTCAAAATTTTCGCAGTTCTGATGCTCGAAACGAATAACTAGAACGGCCTAGGGGAAAAGTACGCATAGTGTTGTAATCGGGCGAGTTTCTACTTTCAGATGCAACAGAAATTTTGCGGATTGGTCAATCCGTTCGCGAGTTATGGCAGTTTGGAGGTAAGAAACGCTTGAGAAACTCAAAATTTTCGCAGTTCTGATGCTCGAAACGAATAACTAGAACGGCCTAGGGGAAAAGTACGCATAGTATTGTAATCGGGCGAGTTTCTACTTTCAGATGCAACAGAAATTGTGCGGATTGGTCAATCCGTTCGCGAGATATGGCAGTTTGGAAGTAAGAAACGCTTGAGAAACTCAAAATTTTTGCAGTTCTGATGCTCGAAACGAATAACTAGGGCGGCCTAGGGGAAAAGTACGCATAGTGTTGTAATCGGGCGAGTTTCTACTTTCAGATGCAACAGAAATTTTGCGGATTTGTCAATCCGTTCGCGAGATATGGCAGTTTGGAAGTAAGAAACGCTTGAGAAACTCAAAATTTTCACAGTTCTGATGCTCGAAACGAATAACTAGAACGGCCTAGGGGAAAAGTACGCATGCCGTTGTAATCGGGCGAGTTTCTACTTTCAGATGCAACAGAAATTTTGCGGATTGGTCAATCCGTTCGCGAGATATGGCAGTTTGGAAGTAAGAAACGCTTGAGGAACTCAAAATTTTTGCAGTTCTGATGCTCGAAACGAATAACTAGGGCGGCCTAGGGGAAATGTACGCATAGTGTTGTAATCGGGCGAGTTTCTACTTTCAGATGCAACAGAAATTTTGCGGATTGGTCAATCCGTTCGCGAGATATGGCAGTTTGGAGGTAAGAAACGCTTGAGAAACTCAAAATTTTCGCAGTTCTGATGCTCGAAACGAATAACTAGAACGGCCTAGGGGAAAAGTACGCATAGTGTTGTAATCGGGCGAGTTTCTACTTTCAGATGCAACAGAAATTTTGCGGATTGGTCAATCCGTTCGCGAGTTATGGCAGTTTGGAGGTAAGAAACGCTTGAGAAACTCAAAATTTTCGCAGTTCTGATGCTCGAAACGAATAACTAGAACGGCCTAGGGGAAAAGTACGCATAGTATTGTCATCGGGCGAGTTTCTACTTTCAGATGCAACAGAAATTGTGCGGATTGGTCAATCCGTTCGCGAGATATGGCAGTTTGGAAGTAAGAAACGCTTGAGAAACTCAAAATTTTCGCAGTTCTGATGCTCGAATCGAATAACTAGAACGGCCTAGGGGAAAAGTACGCATAGTGTTGTAATCGGGCGAGTTTCTACTTTCAGATGCAACAGAAATGTTGCGGATTGGTCAATCCGTTCGCGAGATATGGCAGTTTGGAGGTAAGAACCGCTCGAGAAACTCAAAATTTTCGCAGTTCTGATGCTCGACAAGCATAACTAGAACGGCCTAGGGGAAAAGTACGCACACCGTTGCAATCGGGCGAGTGTCTTCTTTCAGATGCAACAGAAATTTTGCGGATTGGTCAATCCGTTCGCGAGATATGGCAGTTTGGAAGTAAAAACCGCTCGAGAAACTCAAAATTTTCGCAGTTCTGTTGCTCGAAACGAATAACTAGAACGGGCTAGGGGAAAAGTACGCACACCGTTGTAATCGGGCGAGATTCTACTTTCAGATGCAACAGAAATTTTGCGGATTGGTCAATCCGTTCGCGAGTTATGGCAGTTTGGAGGTAAGAAACGCTTGAGAAACTCAAAATTTTCGCAATTCTGATGCTCGAAACGAATAACTAGAACGGCTTAGGGGAAAAGTACGCATAGTGTTGTAATCGGGCGAGTTTCTACTTCCAGATGCAACAGAAATTTTGCGTATTGGTCAATCCGTTTCCGAGATATGGCAGTTTGGAAGTAAGAAACGATTGAGAAACTCAAAATTTTCGCAGTTCTGATGCTCGAAACGAATAACTAGAACGGCCTAGGGGAAAAGTACGCATAGTGTTGTAGTCGGGGGAGTTTCTACTTTCAGATGCAACAGTAATTTTGCGGATTGGTCAATCCGTTCGCGAGATATGGTAGTTTGGAGGTAAGAAACGCTCGAGAAACTCAAAATTTTCGCAGTTCTGATGCTCGACAAGCATAACTAGAACGGCCTAGGGGAAAAGTACGCATAGTATTGTAATCGGGCGAGTTTCTACTTTCAGATGCAACAGAAATTTTGCGGATTGGTCAATCCGTTCGCGAGATATGGCAGTTTGGAGGTAAGCAACGCTTGAAAAACTCAAAATTTTCGCAGTTCTGTTGCTCGACAGGCACAACTAGAACGGCCTAGGGGAAAAGTACGCATACCGTTGTAATAGGGCGAGTTTCTACTTTCAGATGCAACAGAAATTTTGCGGATTGGTCAATCCGTTCGCGAGATATGGCAGTTTGGAGGTAAGAAACGCTTGAGAAACTCAAAATTTTCGCAGTTCTGATGCTCGAAACGAATAACTAGAACGGCCTAGGGGAAAAGTACGCATAGTGTTGTAATCGGGCGAGTTTCTACTTTCAGATGCAACAGAAATTTTGCGGATTGGTCAATCCGTTCGCGAGATATGGCAGTTTGGAGGTAAGAAACGCTTGAGAAACTCAAAATTTTCGCAGTTCTGATGCTCGAAACGAATAACTAGAACGGCCTAGGGGAAAAGTTCGCATAGTATTGTAATCGGGCGAGTTTCTACTTTCAGATGCAACAGAAATTTTGCGGATTGGTCAATCCGTTCGCGAGATATGGCAGTTTGGAGGTAAGCAACGCTTGAAAAACTCAAAATTTTCGCAGTTCTGTTGCTCGAAACGAATAACTAGAACGGGCTAGGGGAAAAGTACGCATACCGTTGTAATCGGGCGAGTTTCTACTTTCAGATGCAACAGAAATTTTGCGGATTGGTCAATCCGTTCGCGAGATATGGCAGTTTGGAGGTAAGAAACGCTCGAGAAACTCAAAATTTTCGCAGTTCTGATGCTCGACAAGCATAACTAGAACGGCCTAGGGGAAAAGTACGCATAGTGTTGTAATCGGGCGAGTTTCTACTTTCAGATGCAACAGAAATTTTGCGGATTGGTCAATCCGTTCTCGAGATATGGCAGTTTGGAGGTAAGAAACGCTTGAGAAACTCAAAATTTTCGCAATTCTGATGCTCGAAACGAATAACTAGAACGGCTTAGGGGAAAAGTACGCATAGTGTTGTAATCGGGCGAGTTTCTACTTCCAGATGCAACAGAAATTTTGCGTATTGGTCAATCCGTTTCCGAGATATGGCAGTTTGGAAGTAAGAAACGATTGAGAAACTCAAAATTTTCGCAGTTCTGATGCTCGAAACGAATAACTAGAACGGCCTAGGGGAAAAGTACGCATAGTGTTGTAGTCGGGGGAGTTTCTACTTTCAGATGCAACAGTAATTTTGCGGATTGGTCAATCCGTTCGCGAGATATGGTAGTTTGGAGGTAAGAAACGCTCGAGAAACTCAAAATTTTCGCAGTTCTGATGCTCGACAAGCATAACTAGAACGGCCTAGGGGAAAAGTACGCACACCGTTGTAATCGGGCGAGTTTCTACTTTCAGATGCAACAGAAATTTTGCGGATTGGTCAATCCGTTCGTGAGATATGGCAGTTTGGAGGTAAGCAACGCTTGAAAAACTCAAAATTTTCGCAGTTCTGTTGCTCGAAACGAATAACTAGAACGGGCTAGGGGAAAAGTACGCATACCGTTGTAATCGGGCGAGTTTCTACTTTCAGATGCAACAGAAATTTTGCGGATTGGTCAATCCGTTCGCGAGATATGGCAGTTTGGATGTAAGAAACGCTCGAGAAACTCAAAATTTTCGCAGTTCTGATGCTCGACAAGCATAACTAGAACGGCCTAGGGGAAAAGTACGCATAGTGTTGTAATCGGGCGAGTTTCTACTTTCAGATGCAACAGAAATTTTGCGGATTGGTCAATCCGTTCTCGAGATATGGCAGTTTGGAGGTAAGAAACGCTTGAGAAACTCAAAATTTTCACAGTTCTGATGCTCGAAACGAATAACTAGAACGGCCTAGGGGAAAAGTACGCATACCGTTGTAATCGGGCGATTTTCTACTTTCAGATGCAACAGAAATTCTGCGGATTGGTCAATCCGTTCGCGAGTTATGGCAGTTTGGAGGTAAGAAACGCTTGAGAAACTCAAAATTTTCGCAGTTCTGATGCTCGAAACGAATAACTAGAACGGCCTAGGGGAAAAGTACGCATAGTATTGTAATCGGGCGAGTTTCTACTTTCAGATGCAACAGAAATTTTGCGGATTGGTCAATCCGTTCGCGAGATATGGCAGTTTGGAGGTAAGCAACGCTTGAAAAACTCAAAATTTTCGCAGTTCTGTTGCTCGACAGGCACAACTAGAACGGCCTAGGGGAAAAGTACGCATACCGTTGTAATAGGGCGAGTTTCTACTTTCAGATGCAACAGAAATTTTGCGGATTGGTCAATCCGTTCGCGAGATATGGCAGTTTGGAGGTAAGAAACGCTTGAGAAACTCAAAATTTTCGCAGTTCTGATGCTCGAAACAAATAACTAGAACGGCCTAGGGGAAAAGTACGCATAGTGTTGTAATCGGGCGAGTTTCTACTTTCAGATGCAACAGAAATTTTGCGGATTGGTCAATCCGTTCGCGAGATATGGCAGTTTGGAGGTAAGAAACGCTTGAGAAACTCAAAATTTTCGCAGTTCTGATGCTCGAAACGAATAACTAGAACGGCCTAGGGGAAAAGTTCGCATAGTATTGTAATCGGGCGAGTTTCTACTTTCAGATGCAACAGAAATTTTGCGGATTGGTCAATCCGTTCGCGAGATATGGCAGTTTGGAGGTAAGCAACGCTTGAAAAACTCAAAATTTTCGCAGTTCTGTTGCTCGAAACGAATAACTAGAACGGGCTAGGGGAAAAGTACGCATACCGTTGTAATCGGGCGAGTTTCTACTTTCAGATGCAACAGAAATTTTGCGGATTGGTCAATCCGTTCGCGAGATATGGCAGTTTGGAGGTAAGAAACGCTCGAGAAACTCAAAATTTTCGCAGTTCTGATGCTCGACAAGCATAACTAGAACGGCCTAGGGGAAAAGTACGCATAGTGTTGTAATCGGGCGAGTTTCTACTTTCAGATGCAACAGAAATTTTGCGGATTGGTCAATCCGTTCTCGAGATATGGCAGTTTGGAGGTAAGAAACGCTTGAGAAACTCAAAATTTTCACAGTTCTGATGCTCGAAACGAATAACTAGAACGGCCTAGGGGAAAAGTACGCATACCGTTGTAATCGGGCGAGTTTCTACTTTCAGATGCAACAGAAATTTTGCGGATTGGTCAATCCGTTCGCGAGTTATGGCAGTTTGGAGGTAAGAAACGCTTGAGAAACTCAAAATTTTCGCAGTTCTGATGCTCGAAACGAATAACTAGGACGGCCTAGGGGAAAAGTACGCATAGTATTGTAATCGGGCGAGTTTCTACTTTCAGATGCAACAGAAATTGTGCGGATTGGTCAATCCGTTCGCGAGATATGGCAGTTTGGAAGTAAGAAACGCTTGAGAAACTCAAAATTTTCGCAGTTCTGATGCTCGAAACGAATAACTAGAACGGCCTAGGGGAAAAGTACGCATAGTGTTGTAATCGGGCGAGTTTCTACTTTCAGATGCAACAGAAATGTTGCGGATTGGTCAATCCGTTCGCGAGATATGGCAGTTTGGAGGTAAGAACCGCTCGAGAAACTCAAAATTTTCGCAGTTCTGATGCTCGACAAGCATAACTAGAACGGCCTAGGGGAAAAGTACGCACACCGTTGCAATCGGGCGAGTTTCTTCTTTCAGATGCAACAGAAATTTTGCGGATTGGTCAATCCGTTCGCGAGATATGGCAGTTTGGAAGTAAAAACCGCTCGAGAAACTCAAAATTTTCGCAGTTCTGTTGCTCGAAACGAATAACTAGAACGGGCTAGGGGAAAAGCACGCACACCGTTGTAATCGGGCGAGTTTCTACTTTCAGATGCAATAGAAATTTTGCGGATTGGTCAATCCGTTCGCGAGTTATGGCAGTTTGGAGGTAAGAAACGCTTGAGAAACTCAAAATTTTCGCAATTCTGATGCTCGAAACGAATAAATAGAACGGCTTAGGGGAAAAGTACGCATAGTGTTGTAATCGGGCGAGTTTCTACTTCCAGATGCAACAGAAATTTTGCGGATTGGTCAATCCGTTTGCGAGATATGGCAGTTTGGAAGTAAGAAACGATTGAGAAACTCAAAATTTTCGCAGTTCTGATGCTCGAAACGAATAACTAGAACGGCCTAGGGGAAAAGTACGCATAGTGTTGTAGTCGGGGGAGTTTCTACTTTCAGATGCAACAGAAATTTTGCGGATTGGTCAATCCGTTCGCGAGATATGGCAGTTTGGAGGTAAGAAACGCTCGAGAAACTCAAAATTTTCGCAGTTCTGATGCTCGACAACCATAACTAGAACGGCCTAGGGGAAAAGTACGCACACCGTTGTAATCGGGCGAGTTTCTACTTTCAGATGCAACAGAAATTTTGCGGATTGGTCAATCCGTTCGCGAGATATGGCAGATTGGAGGTAAGCAACGCTTGAAAAACTCAAAATTTTCGCAGTTCTGTTGCTCGAAACGAATAACTAGAACGGGCTAGGGGAAAAGTACGCATACCGTTGTAATCGGGCGAGTTTCTACTTTCAGATGCATCAGAAATTTTGCGGATTGGACAATCCGTTCGCGAGATGTGGCAGTTTGTACGTGAGAAACGCTTGAGAAACTCAAAATTTTCGCAGTTCTGATGCTCGAAACGAATAACTAGAACGGCCTAGGGGAAAAGTACGCATACCGTTGTAATCGGGCGAGTTTCTACTTTCAGATGCAACAGAAATTTTGCGGATTGGTCAACCCGTTCGCGAGATATGGCAGTTTGGAAGTAAGAACCGCTCGAGAAACTCAAAATTTTCGCAGTTCTGTTGCTCGAAACGAATAACTAGAACGGGCTAGGGGAAAAGTACGCTCACCGTTGTAATCGGGCGAGTTTCTACTTTCAGATGCAACAGAAATTTTGCGGATTGCTCAATCCGTTCGCGAGTTATGGCAGTTTGGAGGTAAGAAACGCTTGAGAAACTCAAAATTTTCGCAATTCTGATGCTCGAAACGAATAACTAGAACGGCTTAGGGGAAAAGTACGCATAGTGTTGTAATCGGGCGAGTTTCTACTTCCAGATGCAACAGAAATTTTGCGGATTGGTCAATCCGTTCTCGAGATATGGCAGTTTGGAGGTAAGAAACGCTCGAGAAACTCAAAATTTTCGCAGTTCTGATGCTCGACAACCATAACTAGAACGGCCTAGGGGAAAAGTACGCACACCGTTGTAATCGGGCGAGTTTCTACTTTCAGATGCAACAGAAATTTTGCGGATTGGTCAATCCGTTCGCGAGATATGGCAGATTGGAGGTAAGCAACGCTTGAAAAACTCAAAATTTTCGCAGTTCTGTTGCTCGAAACGAATAACTAGAACGGGCTAGGGGAAAAGTACGCATACCGTTGTAATCGGGCGAGTTTCTACTTTCAGATGCATCAGAAATTTTGCGGATTGGACAATCCGTTCGCGAGATGTGGCAGTTTGTACGTGAGAAACGCTTGAGAAACTCAAAATTTTCGCAGTTCTGATGCTCGAAACGAATAACTAGAACGGCCTAGGGGAAAAGTACGCATACCGTTGTAATCGGGCGAGTTTCTACTTTCAGATGCAACAGAAATTTTGCGGATTGGTCAATCCGTTCGCGAGTTATGGCAGTTTGGCGGTAAGAAACGCTTGAGAAACTCAAAATTTTCGCAATTCTGATGCTCGAAACGAATAAATAGAACGGCTTAGGGGAAAAGTACGCATAGTGTTGTAATCGGGCGAGTTTCTACTTCCAGATGCAACAGAAATTTTGCGGATTGGTCAATCCGTTCTCGAGATATGGCAGTTTGGAGGTAAGAAACGATTGAGAAACTCAAAATTTTCACAGTTCTGATGTTCGAAACGAATAACTAGAACGGCCTAGGGGAAAAGTACGCATAGTATTGTAATCGGGCGAGTTTCTACTTTCAGATGCAACAGAAATTTTGCGGATTGGTCAATCCGTTCGCGAGATATGGCAGTTTGGAGGTAAGAAACGCTCGAGAAACTCAAAATTTTCGCAGTTCTGATGCTCGACAACCATAACTAGAACGGCCTAGGGGAAAAGTACGCACACCGTTGTAATCGGGCGAGTTTCTACTTTCAGATGCAACAGAAATTTTGCGGATTGGTCAATCCGTTCGCGAGATATGGCAGATTGGAGGTAAGCAACGCTTGAAAAACTCAAAATTTTCGCAGTTCTGTTGCTCGAAACGAATAACTAGAACGGGCTAGGGGAAAAGTACGCATACCGTTGTAATCGGGCGAGTTTCTACTTTCAGATGCATCAGAAATTTTGCGGATTGGACAATCCGTTCGCGAGATGTGGCAGTTTGTACGTGAGAAACGCTTGAGAAACTCAAAATTTTCGCAGTTCTGATGCTCGAAACGAATAACTAGAACGGCCTAGGGGAAAAGTACGCATACCGTTGTAATCGGGCGAGTTTCTACTTTCAGATGCAACAGAAATTTTGCGGATTGGTCAATCCGTTCGCGAGTTATGGCAGTTTGGCGGTAAGAAACGCTTGAGAAACTCAAAATTTTCGCAATTCTGATGCTCGAAACGAATAAATAGAACGGCTTAGGGGAAAAGTACGCATAGTGTTGTAATCGGGCGAGTTTCTACTTCCAGATGCAACAGAAATTTTGCGGATTGGTCAATCCGTTCTCGAGATATGGCAGTTTGGAGGTAAGAAACGCTTGAGAAACTCAAAATTTTCACAGTTCTGATGTTCGAAACGAATAACTAGAACGGCCTAGGGGAAAAGTACGCATAGTATTGTAATCGGGCGAGTTTCTACTTTCAGATGCAACAGAAATTTTGCGGATTGGTCAATCCGTTCGCGAGATATGGCAGTTTGGAGGTAAGCAACGCTTGAAAAACTCAAAATTTTCGCAGTTCTGTTGCTCGAAACGAATAACTAGAACGGCCTAGGGGAAAAGTACGCATACCGTTGTAATCGGGCGAGTTTCTACTTTCAGATGCAACAGAAATTTTGCGGATTGGTCAATCCGTTCGCGAGATATGGCAGTTTGGAGGTAAGAAACGCTCGAGAAACTCAAAATTTTCGCAGTTCTGATGCTCGACAAGCATAACTAGAACGGCCTAGGGGAAAAGTACGCATACCGTTGTAATCGGGCGAGTTTCTACTTTCAGATGCAACAGAAATTTTGCGGATTGGTCAATCCGTTCGCGAGATATGGCAGTTTGGAGGTAAGAAACGCTTGAGAAACTCAAAATTTTCCCAGTTCTGATGCTCGACAAGCATAACTAGAACGGCCTAGGGGAAAAGTACGCATACCGTTGTAATCGGGCGAGTTTCTACTTTCAGATGCATCAGAAATTTTGCGGATTGGACAATCCGTTCGCGAGATGTGGCAGTTTGTACGTGAGAAACGCTTGAGAAACTCAAAATTTTCGCAGTTCTGATGCTCGAAACGAATAACTAGAACGGCCTAGGGGAAAAGTACGCATACCGTTGTAATCGGGCGAGTTTCTACTTTCAGATGCAACAGAAATTTTGCGGATTGGTCAATCCGTTCGCGAGATATGGCAGTTTGGAGGTAAGAAACGCTCGAGAAACTCAAAATTTTCGCAGTTCTGATGCTCGACAAGCATAACTAGAACGGCCTAGGGGAAAAGTACGCATACCGTTGTAATCGGGCGAGTTTCTACTTTCAGATGCAACAGAAATTTTGCGGATTGGTCAATCCGTTCGCGAGATATGGCAGTTTGGAAGTAAGAAACGCTTGAGAAACTCAAAATTTTTGCAGTTCTGATGCTCGAAACGAATAACTAGGGCGGCCTAGGGGAAAAGTACGCATACCGTTGTAATCGGGCGAGTTTCTACTTTCAGATGCATCAGAAATTTTGCGGATTGGACAATCCTTTCGCGAGATGTGGCAGTTTGTACGTGAGAAACGCTTGAGAAACTCAAAATTTTCGCAGTTCCGATGCTCGAAACGAATAACTAGAACGGCCTAGGGGAAAAGTACGCATACCGTTGTAATCGGGCGAGTTTCTACTTTCAGATGCAACAGAAATTTTGCGGATTGGTCAATCCGTTCGCGAGATATGGCAGTTTGGAAGTAAGAACCGCTCGAGAAACTCAAAATTTTCGCAGTTCTGTTGCTCGAAACGAATAACTAGAACGGGCTAGGGGAAAAGTACGCTCTCCGTTGTAATCGGGCGAGTTTCTACTTTCAGATGCAACAGAAATTTTGCGGATTGCTCAATCCGTTCGCGAGTTATGGCAGTTTGGAGGTAAGAAACGCTTGAGAAACTCAAAATTTTCGCAATTCTGATGCTCGAAACGAATAACTAGAACGGCTTAGGGGAAAAGTACGCATAGTGTTGTAATCGGGCGAGTTTCTACTTCCAGATGCAACAGAAATTTTGCGGATTGGTCAATCCGTTCGCGAGATATGGCAGTTTGGAGGTAAGCAACGCTTGAAAAACTCAAAATTTTCGCAGTTCTGTTGCCCGAAACGAATAACTAGAACGGGCAAGGGGAAAAGTACGCATACCGCTGTAATCGGGCGAGTTTCTACTTTCAGATGCAACAGAAATTTTGCGGATTGGTCAATCCGTTCGCGAGTTATGGCAGTTTGGAGGTAAGAAACGCTTGAGAAACTCAAAATTTTCGCAATTCTGATGCTCGAAACGAATAACTAGAACGGCTTAGGGGAAAAGTACGCATAGTGTTGTAATCGGGCGAGTTTCTACTTCCAGATGCAACAGAAATTTTGCGGATTGGTCAATCCGTTCGCGAGATATGGCAGTTTGGAGGTAAGAAACGCTCGAGAAACTCAAAATTTTCGCAGTTCTGATGCTCGACAAGCATAACTAGAACGGCCTAGGGGAAAAGTACGCATACCGTTGTAATCGGGCGAGTTTCTACTTTCAGATGCAACAGAAATTTTGCGGATTGGTCAATCCGTTCGCGAGATATGGCAGTTTGGAGGTAAGAAACGCTCGAGAAACTCAAAATTTTCGCAGTTCTGATGCTCGACAAGCATAACTAGAACGGCCTAGGGGAAAAGTACGCATACCGTTGTAATCGGGCGAGTTTCTACTTTCAGATGCAACAGAAATTTTGCGGATTGGTCAATCCGTTCGCGAGATATGGCAGTTTGGAAGTAAGAAACGCTTGAGAAACTCAAAATTTTTGCAGTTCTGATGCTCGAAACGAATAACTAGGGCGGCCTAGGGGAGAAGTACGCATACCGTTGTAATCGGGCGAGTTTCTACTTTCAGATGCATCAGAAATTTTGCGGATTGGACAATCCGTTCGCGAGATGTGGCAGTTTGTACGTGAGAAACGCTTGAGAAACTCAAAATTTTCGCAGTTCCGATGCTCGAAACGAATAACTAGAACGGCCTAGGGGAAAAGTACGCATACCGTTGTAATCGGGCGAGTTTCTACTTTCAGATGCAACAGAAATTTTGCGGATTGGTCAATCCGTTCGCGAGATATGGCAGTTTGGAAGTAAGAACCGCTCGAGAAACTCAAAATTTTCGCAGTTCTGTTGCTCGAAACGAATAACTAGAACGGGCTAGGGGAAAAGTACGCTCTCCGTTGTAATCGGGCGAGTTTCTACTTTCAGATGCAACAGAAATTTTGCGGATTGCTCAATCCGTTCGCGAGTTATGGCAGTTTGGAGGTAAGAAACGCTTGAGAAACTCAAAATTTTCGCAATTCTGATGCTCGAAACGAATAACTAGAACGGCTTAGGGGAAAAGTACGCATAGTGTTGTAATCGGGCGAGTTTCTACTTCCAGATGCAACAGAAATTTTGCGGATTGGTCAATCCGTTCGCGAGATATGGCAGTTTGGAGGTAAGCAACGCTTGAAAAACTCAAAATTTTCGCAGTTCTGTTGCCCGAAACGAATAACTAGAACGGGCAAGGGGAAAAGTACGCATACCGCTGTAATCGGGCGAGTTTCTACTTTCAGATGCAACAGAAATTTTGCGGATTGGTCAATCCGTTCGCGAGTTATGGCAGTTTGGAGGTAAGAAACGCTTGAGAAACTCAAAATTTTCGCAATTCTGATGCTCGAAACGAATAACTAGAACGGCTTAGGGGAAAAGTACGCATAGTGTTGTAATCGGGCGAGTTTCTACTTCCAGATGCAACAGAAATTTTGCGGATTGGTCAATCCGTTCGCGAGATATGGCAGTTTGGAGGTAAGAAACGCTCGAGAAACTCAAAATTTTCGCAGTTCTGATGCTCGACAAGCATAACTAGAACGGCCTAGGGGAAAAGTACGCATACCGTTGTAATCGGGCGAGTTTCTACTTTCAGATGCAACAGAAATTTTGCGGATTGGTCAATCCGTTCGCGAGATATGGCAGTTTGGAGGTAAGAAACGCTTGAGAAACTCAAAATTTTCCCAGTTCTGATGCTCGACAAGCATAACTAGAACGGCCTAGGGGAAAAGTACGCATACCGTTGTAATCGGGCGAGTTTCTACTTTCAGATGCATCAGAAATTTTGCGGATTGGACAATCCGTTCGCGAGATGTGGCAGTTTGTACGTGAGAAACGCTTGAGAAACTCAAAATTTTCGCAGTTCTGATGCTCGAAACGAATAACTAGAACGGCCTAGGGGAAAAGTACGCATACCGTTGTAATCGGGCGAGTTTCTACTTTCAGATGCAACAGAAATTTTGCGGATTGGTCAATCCGTTCGCGAGATATGGCAGTTTGGAGGTAAGAAACGCTCGAGAAACTCAAAATTTTCGCAGTTCTGATGCTCGACAAGCATAACTAGAACGGCCTAGGGGAAAAGTACGCATACCGTTGTAATCGGGCGAGTTTCTACTTTCAGATGCAACAGAAATTTTGCGGATTGGTCAATCCGTTCGCGAGATATGGCAGTTTGGAAGTAAGAAACGCTTGAGAAACTCAAAATTTTTGCAGTTCTGATGCTCGAAACGAATAACTAGGGCGGCCTAGGGGAAAAGGACGCATACCGTTGTAATCGGGCGAGTTTCTACTTTCAGATGCATCAGAAATTTTGCGGATTGGACAATCCGTTCGCGAGATGTGGCAGTTTGTACGTGAGAAACGCTTGAGAAACTCAAAATTTTCGCAGTTCCGATGCTCGAAACGAATAACTAGAACGGCCTAGGGGAAAAGTACGCATACCGTTGTAATCGGGCGAGTTTCTACTTTCAGATGCAACAGAAATTTTGCGGATTGGTCAATCCGTTCGCGAGATATGGCAGTTTGGAAGTAAGAACCGCTCGAGAAACTCAAAATTTTCGCAGTTCTGTTGCTCGAAACGAATAACTAGAACGGGCTAGGGGAAAAGTACGCTCTCCGTTGTAATCGGGCGAGTTTCTACTTTCAGATGCAACAGAAATTTTGCGGATTGCTCAATCCGTTCGCGAGTTATGGCAGTTTGGAGGTAAGAAACGCTTGAGAAACTCAAAATTTTCGCAATTCTGATGCTCGAAACGAATAACTAGAACGGCTTAGGGGAAAAGTACGCATAGTGTTGTAATCGGGCGAGTTTCTACTTCCAGATGCAACAGAAATTTTGCGGATTGGTCAATCCGTTCGCGAGATATGGCAGTTTGGAGGTAAGCAACGCTTGAAAAACTCAAAATTTTCGCAGTTCTGTTGCCCGAAACGAATAACTAGAACGGGCAAGGGGAAAAGTACGCATACCGCTGTAATCGGGCGAGTTTCTACTTTCAGATGCAACAGAAATTTTGCGGATTGGTCAATCCGTTCGCGAGTTATGGCAGTTTGGAGGTAAGAAACGCTTGAGAAACTCAAAATTTTCGCAAATCTGATGCTCGAAACGAATAACTAAAACGGCTTAGGGGAAAAGTACGCATAGTGTTGTAATCTGGCGAGTTTCTACTTCCAGATGCAACAGAAATTTTGCGGATTGGTCAATCCGTTTGCGAGATATTGCAGTTTGGAAGTAAGAAACGCTTGAGAAACTCAAAATTTTCCCAGTTCTGATGCTCGACAAGCATAACTAGAACGGCCTAGGGGAAAAGTACGCATACCGTTGTAATCGGGCGAGTTTCTACTTTCAGATGCATCAGAAAATTTGCGGATTGGACAATCCGTTCGCGAGATGTGGCAGTTTGTACGTGAGAAACGCTTGAGAAACTCAAAATTTTCGCAGTTCTGATGCTCGAAACGAATAACTAGAACGGCCTAGGGGAAAAGTACGCATACCGTTGTAATCGGGCGAGTTTCTACTTTCAGATGCAACAGAAATTTTGCGGATTGGTCAATCCGTTCGCGAGATATGGCAGTTTGGAAGTAAGAACCGCTCGAGAAACTCAAAATTTTCGCAGTTCTGTTGCTCGAAACGAATAACTAGAACGGGCTAGGGGAAAAGTACGCTCACCGTTGTAATCGGGCGAGTTTCTACTTTCAGATGCAACAGAAATTTTGCGGATTGCTCAATCCGTTCGCGAGTTATGGCAGTTTGGAGGTAGAAACGCTTGAGAAACTCAAAATTTTCGCAATTCTGATGCTCGAAACGAATAACTAGAACGGCTTAGGGGAAAAGTACGCATAGTGTTGTAATCGGGCGAGTTTCTACTTCCAGATGCAACAGAAATTTTGCGGATTGGTCAATCCGTTCTCGAGATATGGCAGTTTGGAGGTAAGAAACGCTTGAGAAACTCAAAATTTTCACAGTTCTGATGCTCGAAACGAATAACTAGAACGGCCTAGGGGAAAAGTACGCATAGTATTGTAATCGGGCGAGTTTCTACTTTCAGATGCAACAGAAATTTTGCGGATTGGTCAATCCGTTCGCGAGATATGGCAGTTTGGAGGTAAGCAACGCTTGAAAAACTCAAAATTTTCGCAGTTCTGTTGCTCGAAACGAATAACTAGAACGGGCTAGGGGAAAAGTACGCATACCGTTGTAATCGGGCGAGTTTCTACTTTCAGATGCAACAGAAACTTTGCGGATTGGTCAATCCGTTCTCGAGATATGGCAGTTTGGAGGTAAGAAACGCTTGAGAAACTCAAAATTTTCACAG